>NC_056731.1:1490359876-1490457376 GCF_019279795.1 Protopterus annectens | reverse complement strand
GAGTATTACCAATGATTTACTTTTTGAAAGCAATAAAAGTAGATTGGACAAAAATCACAATTGAACTTGAAAGATTTGTTAAAACAAGCATGGAAAGAAAACAGAAAAAGATTTTAAGGGACACTACTGAGTACAAAGAAAAAAGAGCTTATCCCTTTTACCTAACACTAGTGGGGATGATCATCATGAAGGGGACATAAGGAGAAACACAATTTTAACTGAGGAGGGGTAATTGAAGAGACACACTTTGTAGTAGAGGAGGATGAAGACTTTTTTTAGAAAATCAACCTCAACTAAGACGGTCAGACAGGCTGAGGAATCGAGGCAACTCACAAGACCAGATGGATCAGAGACCACCCCAGGGATTAGGGTGGTACACAGGGAACAACTGGAGGGGTGGGGGACAGAAGAGGAACAACTTGAATTTGAACTCGAACTCCAACAACAACAAAAATTGGCATCACAGATGAATGACTATTACAACAACATTCCATCCAATTTTTGACTTACAGATATTCCAGCCTTTTGTTTTGAGTCATTGGTTGTTTTACCCCAACTTCCTCCTGAAATTATACTGAACCCATCCTTGGTGAACCACACCAAGGAGGTTCCTACCATTTTAGGGGATGACTCCTTTTATGTCTACAATTTCTCTAGTTTGAAGATCATGGACAGTCATCTTAGTTTATTGAAAATAGGTTTATCTTTTGTCCCTGACCTCAAATATGACATTAGTAAAGTACTTATTAATCTAAAGTTATATACAAGAAAATTGAATCTAAAAATATTTTTCAGTACCAAACAAAGGATTGATAGAGAGTTACAAATTTTTAAAATTAAACGAAACAGTACTTTTATACCCCCATACCATCTTGCAGTTTTGGCTTTCGAACGGTTATGTACAACGCAAATTAGGCATCTCATTGATAACAGACAGGTAGTGTTAGACAACAGCCTAACATCTGCAGAAGTATTTTAACTTTGAAGGAGCTTTCTGGCCCAATCTAACCCTAGGGTTGAACCTGAACAGTGTGACCATCTTGTGACAAGGTTTACATTTAAGCGGAAATTTTTACAATCCAGTGGGTATGTGTTAGTTTGAAGTTCAAGCAGGCTGTATGGACTCATTCTATCAATCCTGTGACTGTTAAGAAATGACCAAGTAAAAGATATCTTCCCTTGAAACCAAACTGGGTCGGGTCATGTTCCAAGTCCCTAAATTTGTTTATAGCTCCATTAGACCTCTATGACAGCTGACTAAACTGAACTTATGGCTTAATTACAGGTCCTAGAGGACACCTTTGGGTGGGACCACAGCTGCTGGCCACCCTTTGGGCACGATCCTGTGGTAAGGCTGAGATTTCAAACAGCTGCCTTAAGTGTGCTGGGTTTAATTCCCTTAATTTAGCTCATGTAGCACACAGCCGGGCTAACTAGTCCGTCCCATTGATGCTGTATTTTTAGTTTAGAGAGAGCACAGCCACCCGCGATTTGAGATGTCCGGGGAGGCCACACTCGGGTTGGGATAGCTATCCCCTCCTTTAGGGGAGAGGTGAGTTTGCACTGAAACCTGTCTGCCAGTATGTTGGCAATGTCTGTGTCCAGTGATTTTGTAATTATCGGACTAATTCTGAGCATATCTGGGATGCTTCCACCTGTTCCTAACAGCTGGAAAAGGCCTTATGATTGTCCTTTGAATCCATGGCAACCGCCTCCCAAAACACTAAGTTGATTTTATATGGAGTGCCCTGTATTTCATTAATAATGATCAGGGGTGATTTCCCTTTATGGATTTTGTTCTATCATGTAATAGCTTTCTCCTCTTATTGTAAAGTTTGTTAATATTGGGGTCCACCAGGACTGGACGCTTGCCCTTTGTGTGGAAAGAGTCTTGGTTTTATTTGGGACTTGCTCTGATCCATGCAGCCCTGAGGTGTTCATAGAAGGCATTTGTAAGGGCTTCCTGCAGCTTGGTTGTGGTTTCCACTGTCTCAGGGGCCCTAGTTGATACCACACCAGTCTTGAGAGTGTGAAGTTTGCTTTTAGAGAAGTTCTTCACTGTGGTCTTTTTGTTTGGGGTGGGGCTAAGATGTGATTTCCAGTGAGATTAGTTTATGATCAGATCCTCACGAATGAGGGATATACTGTATATTTTGTCCCCTGCTGTTTGTGATAATGAGATCTTAGCATATTTTCTCCTCCTGCTGGAACAGTGACTAGCTGTTCCATGGCATTTGAATTTATGAACTCCAGGAACCGCTGGGCTAGAAAGTTAGGTCTTATGAAGATCTAGCCTATATCTGGTAGCTGGGGTCACCCAATATGATGGTGTTTGAGACATTTATAATTTCTGCTCCTAGGAAGGCTGTGTGGTGTTCTGAGTTTAGAGTAGTGGCCTGTGTGCATGCCACAATTTGTAGAGCAGTTTTGGGTTTATGGTTATTGCACCTGGATGGTTTCTGAAGTCAGGCGTTGCCACTAACCTGGAGGTGTGGGTGTCCTTTATAATATGATGACCTCCTTTTGTGGTGTGGTCCCGGTTTTGGGGTCGGAATGGATATGAGGAAAACCCATTAGGTGCCGGCAAGTTTCTATGTATGCTCCTGTCCCGTGGTTTCCAGTTGCTGGCACAGACATCGGTGTTCTCCATACTGAGAAGGGCCTCGAAAAGGCAGCATTTTGAGATTTAGGACTTCTGGCACTGAGCAGCATTACCCTCAGTTTCTTCCTACTTTTGTTTCTAGGTGGTGGTTTTAGAATTGAGCTCTTGCATTTAAAAAAAGGCACTATACTGGGTGGCAAGAGCCTTAGCCACATCCGGAATCCCAGGGTGACAGGCAAGCCGCCCCTAAGCAGCTACAGGGTTTGTCAAGGCCGTCATCCCAGGCAGACAGAGACTGGATCTCTTTGATGACACCAGACATTGCCCAACAGCAAAGCTGACTATCTTGTTCCCCTATATTGTGGCAGCATTGGTGGCTGAAGGACTGCCTAGGTTAGGGTTTTACCTGGTTTGGCCATAATCAGAGAGCTCCTCTATGCCCCTTTTCATGTAGTCCAGGGAGGTAATATCTCAGGTCACCACACTAGCATGGGACAAATTTTACTCAGTGCCATATTTGTGGCTCTGCTATGGAGGATCCGAGGTTGTGCAGCAGGGTAGATTCCAGAAGCTCTGATAGGCAGCTACTGTGACCTCCTGTTCAGCCCAGAGTGGGACGCCAGTGTCTGACTCATGGAGTCACCTATGACAAGTATAAGTCAGGTTGTGTTTTATTTTAAGGGCTGTGACTGCTTTGGCACACCTGCTTTGTGGTTTAAAGTTGTTTTGTGGGTATCTTGAGGCAGCTGTTTGGTGTCTGCTTTGGGAGGCCTCCATGCTTGAGGTACCCTACCCAGAGCCCTGAAAGCATGTCTTTTTGTGTGTTTATGTGTTTGATTCAGTGGTGTGGTAGCATTATGTGAGGTTGGTTTTTGTGGTGTGTGTAGCTGCTCTCCTGTCTGGTCTTTAAAGTTAGTCCTGACAGAGAGAGCTCAGCCTCCAGTTTACAAGAAGCTGCATCTCTCTGCAAGCATTTGTGTTATGTGGAGGTGGAGAGGGTTGTCTGTGTACATGAGGTGCAGTTATAACATTGCCTAAGATTCCTGTGATTCACCAGCTGGACCGAGAGGAGATTGGAGAACTGACCTTTGGACATGCTAGAATAATATTAAATCTTTAATAATTGAAAATAAGGCCAGTGGGAGTGAGGGTGTAGTGCTTTAATTTTAGTGTGCTGACTTGTAATTATTTTAGTGAGCAAGTGCCAGGTAACTTGAGTGCAATGTGTTAAGGGCAACTAAATGCAAAACGAAATGCCTAACTTTCTTCAAGTGAAACAAGGAAATAAGTACAGGCTAATGCAGATATCACTAGTGATCCACAGAAGCACTGAGAAGCTGCATATTAGGTGAAATTAGCTTCCAGGGAAATAACATAAACAAACAACAAGCATATAAACAAAGCTAGATTCAGCAGGATCTAGAATCTTACAAGAGCAAACAAGGTGTACTCAATTTCAGTAAGATACATGAAGTTCAACATAGCACTATAAACCCTTTAACCAGAAATTCTAGCCCAGAAGGGTGAGTCCAGCCTCTTCCTCACAAGAGCAGACCATAAACCTCTTAATGTGGAATCGCCCAGCTTCCAAGTGGCCCCAAACTAGAATCCACACACTTGACACTGGCTCTCAATCAGCAGTTCTCTAACTTAGAAGGACAGTTTTCACCTTGTCCTGCTACACTGCAGTGCTTGGCTAAACCCTTCCTAATGTAAACAACTGGTCTGAAGCCCAAGTGCTTAACCTAGGTGTTGCTTAGAATGATAGCTACACTTTAACTGTTATAAACTAAGCAGTAATAAATACAATTGAATACTTTAGAGAATGTCTGGATTAGTACTCAAGTTACACAAACAACGCTTAGATCCAGCAGGCTCGGACCCAGTCTATGCCACAGCAAACAATATACACCAACTCTGTAAGAAGAACCTGGGATATGCATGCACTATGTTCTTTTAACCAGAAATTCCCAGCTCAGAAGGGCAGAGTCCAACTCCTCTCCTCCCACAAGAGGCAGACCACAAACCTCTTAATGTAAATACTGGCCTGAAAGCCCCAAGTGCTTAAAACCAGAATTATGTTCTTTAGAATAACAGACACTGAGCCCTCAATCAGCAATTCCTAACCTAGAAGGATGTGGTTAAATCTTGTTCTGTCACACATGAAGTAGACACAAACCCTTCTCAGTAAAAGCTAACTGGTCCCAGTCTCAAGTAGTTTAAAACCAGAGAATGAGTTACACCAAGGTGCAATAACATAACTGAGTATTTTTAAGATGATGCAAAAAAGTAAAAATGAAGTAAGCAGAAACACGTTGCAGTAAAAGCAGATGAATTTTTTTTTTTTTTTTTTATCTGAATTCTAAGGCTGAGATCAAAGAAACAGATTGAGAGCTGAAACTAGAAACTGGCTAGTTATATGGAAAAAACAACAAGCCAGGAAGGCTTCTCAAACACAGAAGGGAATCAGCTCAGGAAGCTCACAAACAGTCTATACCAATTCTAACAGGAAAGGCAGGAATGAGCTTTAATTTTTTGTCAGTTTCCCAGATGCTCTCTCTTGTACACAAGTAGAGTGCCTGAAAATCAGAAGAGGATCTCACTGCACCAGTTGAGTGGAGCAAATGATGAGCCCAGAGGCAGTAATGAGGAGGTGGGCAGTTTCAAGGCCACTAAACTGCCAGCTCAGTTAAAATTCTTCAACACAGTTTAAATCAAATTAAATACTGCATTTTTTTTTTTTTTTTAAAGTAGCAGATAAAGGTACTCTTAAATTCTCTGCACATCCAGTTGAATATAAATCAAGTTGTTAGCCGGCCAAAGCTGAGGTCTCTTTAAGAAAATAATTCCCACAATGCACCACTTAACATGGCAAGGACAGGAAATCAAAGAATGTGGCTACCCCACAACCTGTAATAGCAAATAACAAAATTCAGCAAACACTAGCTTCTGTTCATTACTAAAGAGCAGAGGGAGCAGAAAACTGCTAAACTCAGTTAAAATTCCTCTTCAACACAGCTCTAAACTCAAATTAAATACTGTATTTTTTTTTTAAAGTATATTGCACTTAAATTCTCTTTATATCTAAAGTTGAATATAACCCAAGTTGTTAGTCGGACAAAAGCTGAGGTTTTAAGCAGAAAATAATTTACACGGACCACTTAACTAGGCAAGGACAGAACAAAGAATGTGGCTACTCCCCATACCTGTAATTACTTGAAGTAAATAACAAAATTCAGCAAACACAAGCAGCTGTTCAAGATCATAAAGAGCAGAAGAGAAGAAAAACTGCCAGCTCAGTTAAAATTCCTTCCAAATGGCAGTTTAAATCAAATTAATACTGCATTTTTTTTTTTTTAAAGTGCAGATAGGTTGTACTTAAATTCTTCTTATATCATCCAGTTGAATATAACCAAGTTGTTAGCTCTACAAAGCTGAGGCTTTTAAGCAGAAAAATAATTTCACAATGCACCACTTAACTAGGCAAGGACAGGAATCAAAGAATGTGGCTACCCCCTAATAATCTGTAATTACTTAGTAAATAAATAAAATTCAGCAAATTCAGTTTGTTCAAGCTAATAAAAGAGCAGAAGAGCAGAAAACTGCCAGCTCAGTTAAAATTCCTTCAACACAAATTCCAAATCAAATTAAATACTGTATTTTTTAAAGTGCAGATAGTTGTACTTAAATTCCTCTACACGTCCAGCTGAATATAACCAAGCAGCAATGCCAAGCTTGAGGTTTTAAGCAGAAAAATAATTTCACAATAAAATTAACTAGGGCAAGGACAGGAAATCAAAGAATGTACCCTCACACCTGTAATTTCACTGAAAATACCATAATCCAGCAACACTTAGCTTTCTCCTGTCTGCTACTAAAGAGCAGAAGAGTAGAAAATCACAGTTCAGTTAAAATTCCTTCAACACAGTTTTAAACCAAATTAAATACTGTATTTCTTTAAAGTGCAGGATAAAGCAACAATTCTCTTTATACGTCCAGTTGAGAAAACCAAGAAAGAGTCGGCCAAAGCTGAGGTTTTAAGCAGAAAATAATTTCACATGCACCACTTAACTAGGCAAGACAGCAAATCAAAGAACGTGGCCACCCCACACCTGCAATTACTAGCAAATAACAAAATCTGAAGTAAAACACTAGCTTGCCTCCAAGCATTGAAAGAGCAGAAGAGCAGAAAACTACAGTCTGTATAAAATTCCCTTCAACACAGTCTAGATCAAAATAAATACTGTATTTTTTTTAAAAGAAAGTAGATAAATGTACTAAATCCTCTTATATCACAGTCTATTAAAAAGTAAATATCAAAAATGGTGACCAAAAACATAGGAAATACACAAATTCTTCTTCGCAGAAAACAGGCTCCCTGTACCCCCATGCTGGGAGTTCCACCCCCATACCCCCTAAGCATATATATGAACTTCACAGCCACACCACAGTGGAGAAAAGGGCAAAATCCCTGCAAAAATGCTTGCTGGCTTGCATAGTACAACATATTGCAGTAAAACAAATCACAACATTACATTATAGAACTAAAGCTGCTTGACAACCAGTGCAATGATTACCATTATACCATGACCCCCCATTAATATTCCAAAACGTGCACGCTGATTGGCCAGCGTGCACGTAAATTGACTTATACTAATGGAAAAAGGTCCGGTCGCCCGGACTTTTTCCATTAGTATAAGTCTCTTTTAAAACACTGCCTCGCTATGTTAAAAGAGTTTAACATAGTGACACAGGTTTAAAAAAAGCAACGGAGATCTCCGTTGCTTTTTTTAAAGCTGTCCCGCTATGTTAAACTCCTTTAACATAGTGACACAGTGTGTAAAACGCAATGGAGATCTTGCTTTCTCCGTTGCTTTTTTTTAAACCTGTCTCGCTATGTTAAATGGGTTTAACATAGCGAGACAGCTTTAAAATAAGCAACGGAGATGTCCGTTGCTTATTTTAAAGCTGTCTCGCTATATTAAACCCATTTAACATAGCGAGACAGGTTTAAAAAAAAAAACAACGGAGAAAGCAAGATCTCCATTACTTTTTACTGTTTTGCTATGTTAAATGGGTTTAACATAGCGAGACAGCTTTAAAATAAGCAACTGACATCTCCGTTGCTTATTTTAAAGCTGTCTCATGTTAAACCCATTTAACATAAACAGCTTAAAAGCAACAGAGATCTTGCTTTCTCCGTTGCTTTTGGCCTCAGCTCTGATGTACTGCGTAGGCATGCGCAGTACATCAGAACTGCCACGGATACCAGACAGCTGCGGAAGGGCAGAAAAGAGGCATTATACAATGCCATTATTTAAGAAAAGTAATTATTTATTTTCTTAAATAATGTCATAGTATAATAGCAATAACCCACTTCTGGGTGTGGGTAATGCGGGATTTACCCACAGTTGTCTTTGTTTGATCCCTCGGGCTTCGCCCTCGGGACCAAACCACGCCAACCGTGGATAAATCCCACATTACCCACACCCAGGCGTGGGTTATTGCTATAGTAACTATGCCTCTTCTAAATGGCTTGGGATAGATATATGTCTAAAACCAATGAAGAGAAAAAATGATGACATTAAGTAGAAAGATTAAGTACTCATTCTCTCTAAAATAAATACACATACAAGTCTAAGACATACTCCCTCAGTTTTGCCTTGAATTTGGGAAGGATCGGTTTATTTCCATACTCAGGTAGGCAGTCCTAGCTGACTAGAACTATCTCATTGAATGCTTTTTTCTCTATATCCCAAAGAAAGGAAGCATATAAAGAGAGATTGCACATTAAATGAATGACCTGAAGAGGTAATGTTGGGCTGTGATAGCTTATTCAATTATGCTGACTTTATTCCAAATAAAGAAGATTAAATGCTATACCATTGAGGAGTAATTCTGACCTGGACATTGCAGCATGCCAGCCTACATTTTGTATGGTCTGGCAGTGTTTTTTCTTGCTTTCAAAAAGGGGGATGAAATTATCGATTTGAATAAGCACAATTATCAAAAGAGCTTGTTACTGTTTCTTTTAATTCTTTGTTATGTTCAACAACATCTTCATAAATACTTCTTCAGAATCCACGAGTTTCCTCTTTATGCTGGTGTTTCTATTCAGTTTGCTTTGTTTGTTCTCTATAAAACATTTTTGGTCATCAATGAACTGCTAATTTTGTACTTTTCATTTATATTTATCAGCATGCCTTTGAACATTTTCTACTTGTGCTGATATTTTCAGTTTATTATTAAAACTAATATATGATAAATCCTGGTCTGTTCTGATACTGCATTTTGTTTTTAACACATCTCTCGTTCCAGGGATTTTTGACGATCAGTTCCCTTTTCAGTATTCTTCTAGCATTGATACTTCTTGTCATAGTTGCTTTATAGTTTTGTTTAGGTTTGATGCTTCCATGGTGGCATTTTACTTGTTCCCCTTCTTTCCTTTGTTATGTTAAATTTCCATTTTTTAACACATTATCCATTATTAGTTTAATTGTGTATTAATATATTATATTTATTCTGTTATATCTCCTGAATTTCAATTAATATTTCTGATTACTATGTTCATCTGTTTTATCAGCCTAACATGCTGGGACTTACTATTTTCTGTAATCTGTTTATTTTATCTATCTTAATACGTCTGTCCACTTCTATCAAGCCAAGCAGGTCTTCCCTCAGATCATTTTTTTTGTTATGAGACTCTCTTCATTAGTCTCTCTTGCCAGCAAGTCTTCTAGAGAACATTCCAGAATATCATCCTGTTATATATCCCCATCAAATACATCTTGTTCCACCTTTTGTTTTTCTATTTGGCAACCCACTGGTCCATTATGTTACAACACTGTCTATGTTGGAGTTTCCTCACTAAACCCTTTACTTTGCAGATGGTCTAGTACTTACATTTCTATTTGTTTACTCACTAACTGATCTTATTTTTGTATCATGAAAGTTGCCATATCCAGGTCTCTTTGTCTGTATTTCTCTTCAATATCTTGGACCTGCTATTTTTGCTTTATTTCATTTGGCTTTCTACTCTACACAAGTATCACACCAGCTCAGAGCTCTTTGTTTTTCCCATGTCATTGCTTTTTAATGTCTTTTAAAAAATGTTGCTTCTTATTTCTTCTGTCGCTTCTTTTTCTAGGTAACCCAATATTTCTTCATCTACATACAAAATTTTAGTAATTTGTTACATTAATTGACTTATTTTTTGTAGCTTTTTGGAGTTTTCTTTTGTGCAATTGTTTTGTTTTTCTTTCCTCTAATTTTTCTCTTACTCTTGCTATGTATCCTTTCTCTGGAAATTCTGGCCTTCTTGCATAATAGTAACATTGCATAATTTCTTCCTTATCCTCAACAGGCTAGTTATTGTCGTCATGCCTCTTGCTTGGCCTGTCAGTTTTTTTGGTGGACTACTTCCTCCTTTTACCACAGGGAGCACCCTCCACCTGAGCGGGTCTATATCAGTATATCAAATGCTGAAAACACCAAATGCAATTTAATTGAACTGAAATGATCGAAATCTCAGAAGAGC
This sequence comes from Protopterus annectens, assembly GCF_019279795.1. NCBI lineage: Eukaryota > Metazoa > Chordata > Ceratodontiformes > Protopteridae > Protopterus > Protopterus annectens. The sequence goes on along the minus strand of NC_056731.1, from coordinate 1,490,447,237 downwards.
AAACTGACGGAACATCGATTTTTTTTCCCAGGGAAAGAAATCGGTGTTCTGTGCAAAAAATATTTCAATACTTTAAACACTGACAGAAGTGGGGGTCTTTGCCCTCACACCCCCCAACACGGGGGGCTGTGGCCCCCACCCCCCCAACTTAAATATACCAACTCAGAGACCGCACCACAGTGGAGGCAATAGCAAACTCCGAAGACGGCCCACCGATTTTTCCCTGTTTCAACAATGCTACTCTTCTTTTCTTGTTGATTTCATCTCTTCATTCAAACCCTATTTCATCTTTCTATTTGGAATGCATTTCATCTCTCTCTTCAGACACCATTTCATTTCTCCATTCAGACTCCAGACTCTTATGCAGGTTATCTGATGCTTCTATATTTCTCTTTGATGCATTCAAGCATTCACAGAGATTTCTGTCTCTAAACGCCCTTTATTTGTGAATAAGATATCCTCTTAAATATCTATATGAAACACTGTACAAGTTCAGATATTTTCATCTTTTATAATCACTTAAACTTTTACATCTGTAGATGACTTTCATATATATCTGCTGTACTCTTTCAATTGACTCATGATAATGTTCCTATAAGGTTTCCATAATACTGTTCTCTAATCTAGTTTGAATCTAATGTAGCTTAAAAACAATAATTTTATCAAATCTAATTACTTAGACATATACATTCTGTTATACAGGCTATACTTTTAGCACTATCATTAACCAACTGGTTTATATGATAAGAGATATCTTAAACTGGATTTATCAATATATCTAGGTCTTAAAATGAATTTACACTTTCAATCACTGTGTGCTGTATTAAATATTCACCCTTCAGTCTATGCCTTCAAAATCCCCATATGCTTAGGTTTCATGTATTTATAACCACATTCTTTCCCTATGCCCAAATTGTCAATTTATTGAAGTTCTTTTGCTTATATGCCATTTCCAAGACAGATATAATCAGTTTTCCCATTTTCAAATCATCTGCATGCAGATTGTAAGAATACCTCAGATGGAAAATATAAATCTTCAGAAAGTTCCAACCTAAACAAGTATGGTCACAGGACAGAAGACTGTGGGTCACCATGAAGATAACCAAGAATCTCATCTGTCCAGTAGCTGTATGATACTTACTATGTCCTATTTGTAAGCTATATGGCTATCCATCTTATCACTATTACACTAATGCTTAGTTGTTCTGATATATTGAACAGTGGCTTATGTATTATCCTATCAAATGCTGAAGACAGGTCTATATAAATTACAGTATAACACACTTTCTCATTCATAGCTGTTATTATTTTATTATTGAACATCATGGTGCAGCTACAAACCAACTATCAATATATACACACTGATCTGTGGTTTCAAGTTCTTTCCAATTCAACAGTAATTTATTCAAAATTACCATCAGTATTTTTCCACAACAAGGACATAGACTAATGGCTCTGTAAGACGCTGGGTTCTCCTATTCTCCTTTCCCTTAAAGATAACTTTAACAAGCTTGTGTCTCCAATCTTGAGAAATTCCTCCATGCTTAAATAATCTGGTGAATACCAGTGGGAATAGTACTATAAGTTTATGCTGAAGTGTTCTCAAGTCACTGTTACTAATTTCATTTCTTTCCTATACTTTACAAGGGTCTGGATTGCTTAGTACCTTTTCAACATAATCTAATGGAATTTCAGTATCCAGAGATGGAAAGACTTTATAATCTCAAAATACTGAAATGTCAAATTTCACTATCTCGAGACTATAAAGTCGAAGTTTGAAAATAGCGAAAGTGCATAATCACAAATTTGAATATCTCGAATTTGCTGTTATGGCTTTACGCTACATAATGCCCGGGATTGTATGCGGATGGTATGGGGTGCCATGTGTGGATTTAGGTGTTATGTCAGGTAAGTGAGTGTTTTGTAAGGGTTTTGGGTGGGAGTTTGAGTGTATGTGAGTGTGCTGATATGTGTGATGTGTGTGTGAGGGACTGTAGAATGTGTGTGTGTGTGTGTGTGTGTGTGTGTGTGTGTGTGTGTGTGTGTGTTTGCTTTTGTTTACTGTTTGTGCAATCTTGGAGTTAGTATATATAAGTATAGTGGGGTGGGGTGCATAGAGGCTTGCCCCCCCTGCTTATTTGTGTTGTAGGTTTGTGGATGTGTGCTGTTTTGTTTGTTTATGTTGTGATGTGGGTGTTGTGGTATATGTGTGGTCTGGTGTGTGCTGTGTTTTAGGTGCTTTGAATTTTTGGTTTTGGTGTTTTGGTGTTGTGTGGATTTGATTTCATGGTTTTGAAAAACTGAAATTCGAGATTTCAGTATTTTGAGATTATAAAGTGAATCCCCAGCAATACCTGGATCAGGTAAACTAAGGTAAATTATCTGGGTTTATATCAGTTCAATGAAACAGCTCATCATCGAATACTGCATCTTCAAACTTCTAACCATGAAATCTAAAAATATCGAAAGCTCAGAACAGCGAATTTTTTCCCTGGGAAAAAATTCACTGTTCCAAGAAACACACAAACAACAGAAGCACACCAAAAAAACAGCAATCCACACACATACACTTAAAATCCCACATCTAATCCTACACTAAACTGTACATACAGTACTATCAATCCACTATCCTTAACCCAAACCCTAACCCTAAGGTCTGTCACTATCGCACACTCACCTCACCTGCGCCCTAACCCTAACTTACATACTCCGCCCTAACCATAAAGTCTATCACTATCACACACTCACCTCACCTGCGCCCTAACCCTAACTCACATACCCCACTCTAACCCTAAAGTCTGCCACTATCACACACTCACCTCACCCATGCTCTAACCCGAACTCACATACCCCACCCTAACCCTAACATCCGTACAATCGCACACGTACCTGAACCCAACCCGTAACTTTCCACCACAGTGCTGAAAATCGCAAAGCCACAGAAATGGACAACCAAATTCTTTCCCTAGCAAAAAATGTGGTTATCTGCAGCTTCGCTATTTTCAGCATTCGCTGTTTTCAGGTCGATATTAGACCATTCAAAGTATTAACACTTCGATGATCTAATACACACCCAAATTATCTCCCCTTTGGGGAGTTTAAAGTATTTTGTATAGTATATTGCAATATGTTTACCATCTGTTGTGGAAGACAAAAAGTGCTAGAATTTACACACAGTTTTTTTTATTTGTATTTCCTCATTCCCACTTCATTAACTATAAAGTGGCTTCTTCTTATGCTCACTATATTAATATAAATTTCCCCAAATTTTTCCTGATCTTGTCTCACACTATGTTAAATTTGTCTATTCAGTGAATTTAATTTTCAAAGATATAGTTTGATCTGATTCTTATTATGAAAATACATCCTTCTGATGGTGTATACCTAAATCTTGATGTTAAACAACGCACACAGCTCAGACCATATCATCAAATTTGCAGATGATAAGACAGTTGTGGGCCTCATCAGGAATGATGACAAGACAGCCTACAGAGAGGAGGTGACTTGGTTTCCTAAGTTGGTATTACAACAATAATCTTGCACTAAATGTCAACAAGACCAAAGAAATAATTGTGGACTACAGGAAGAGCAACAGAGAGCACTCTCCACTTGTAATCAATGAAGAAACAGTTGAGAGAGTAAAAAGCACAACATTTCTGGGGGTGCACATTGCAGAAGACTTGACATGGTCAGCCAAAATGAATGCCATCATTAAGAAGGCACACAAATGGCTTCACTTCTTGCGAAGGTTGAGGAGAGCAAACCTACCATCAATGACTCTCACAACCTTCTACAGGAGCACCATTGAAAGTATACTGACAAACAGCTTTACAGTTTATTATGAAAGCTGCTCTGCTTCCGAGCACCAGTCCCTCTGGATGGTAGTGAAAGCAGCTGAAAGGATTATCAGGAACTCCCTCCCATCCATGCAAGACCTGCACATGTCCAGATATCTCAGCAGGGCAAAGAAAATAACCAGGGATAGCACTCATCCTGCTTATAAGCTGTTCTTATATTTAACATCAGAAAGGTGCTTTGATGCATACACTGCAAAAAACACGAGATTCAGAAACAGCTTCTTTCCACTAGCCATCAGGTTACTGAACTCTAGGAACAGCACCCTTAACACTGGACGTTAATCAGTAATCCAACAATACTGAAAAGTCTCTATAGTGCGATATGTAAGAAGGTCTTACCCGCACCCAGACAGCAAAGTCAGCAGTAAGCAAACTTAGCTGTCTCACTGTTCAATATAAATGCAGGTCTTAAATCAATCAAGTGCAATTTTTCCAGTGAAAATAAGCTAATAACCTAGTAATGAGTGACAATCTCTTAAGTCAGTGCAATGATGCAAGTATTTATTATTGTTGTGTTTGTCATCTGTGTTTATAGAATTTTGTGTATTATCACAATGTTAAATGTAGTCTATGTATTCTATGCACATTGAGTCCACAGAAACATAATTAAGTTTGGTAAGCACTTGTGTGAATCAAAGTGACAAAGTTTACTATGATTTTTGACTTTTAAACTGTTTCCATTTTTTTAAATTCAAGCAACTAACAAGATCCAGGAAGACTACTCTGTGCTCATGGAAACTGTTGTGAGCAAAAATATTAATTTCCATAACCACAAGAAATGCAGTTTAGAGACACAAAAGCCATAAGGAGAAAAGACCTCATTATTGGCTAATTTTCATGTCTCTGAACTGAGTATGGTTATCACTAGTGCTAATAAGCACATTCTTGTTGCAGTTACCACAGGCAGCCTGTGCATCAAATTGACTAAAGCACCTACTAATGCATTTTTACAACCACACACATGCACACAGTCAAACACAGACATACACACACACACACACACACACACACACACACACACACACACACACACACACACACACACACACACACACACACACACACACACTTCCATACCTATTAACCGCGCCTTAGTTTACAGAACATCCCTGATGTTGCCTCTTATTTTTTCAGTATCTATCATGTCCCACCAATGACTGCAGTCAGTTAATGCCAGGCATTAGAGTTTCATTCATTCTGTTATTCTTCTGTTATTCAGAGACTGCATCATAATGCTATACCTGCTAGACTTGTTGCCCTATTAACTTTTTAAGTAACTTAGAGTAATATTTAAAATGTCCCCCTGGTGTCATCTTGTGTTCCTCCTGGCTTTGTGTGGAAGTCTTGAGTATGGCCATTTAGCGGTATGTCAGCCCCCGCTAGGGACACACCCCTATACCTCCCAATTGTCCCTGATTTTACAGAACAGTCCTGATTTTGTCTCTTATACCTGCCCAGTCCCTTGTAACTCACAGAACAGTTCAGTCAGTCAGTAATATCAGATACTGCAGTTTCATACATCTTATTTTTAGAAAATACATCAGGATGCAAGAGGCATTGCTCTATTAAGTCATCTGTTAGAGTACAGGACTAAAGCTCTTACCTGTTAATGAGCTGCTTTCCATGCAAAGTGGACAACGTTTGGGTTATATATTTTTTCTAAGTAGCTTAGGGTAATAGTCAACAATGTTCCTGGTCCAATGCAAAACTGAAAGCACATGGGATAAAAATGACTACAGCTAAGACAGTTGTAATGGCAACTAAAGGGAAATCAGATGATGCTGAGAACTGAGATAAAAAGAAAAATAGTAGAACAAGTGAACAGCTGCAAGTACCTGGGAGGAGTCGTTTAGGAGAAGGGAAGTCTGAATGAGGAGGTCAAAGCTAGAATCATAGGGGCTGTAGCAAAATGGCACAGAGTATTAGGTGTAGTGTATTTCAAAGCAATGCCATTGAAGCTGAAACGTAAGTCATATAAAACATTGGTGCGACCAGTACTACTATATGGTAGAGAAATCTGGGCAGTAAATGCAGAGCTGATGAGGAAGCTAGAGGTAATGATGTTGAAGTGTCTGAGACAGATGGTAGGATGTACGCTGTGGGACAGTTGAAGAAATGAGGACATCAGAGTGGACACCCAAGTAGCACCAATTGCAGAGATGGTGAAATAGTACAAATTATGGTGGCTTGGGTGCATATGCAGGAAAGCATAGGATAATCTGATGAAAAAGACTTGGAAAAGACAGGAAGAAAGCAAGAGGAAACAAAGGCATCCATCAAAGAGATGGATGAATTGTGTGAAAGAAGACATGCAAAAGACAGGCATGAGTGTAAAAGAGGGTAGAAAAGTGGGACTGAATGAATAGAGAAAAGGCAGCAAGTGACATGGCACCCTATTCTTATGTAGAAAATGGGAAAAGGGGGGATAATGATGATGGTCCTGGTGTCTGGTGTTCACCACACACGTCTTGCATCTTTTGCTCTACAAAACCTGTTTTTCTATCCATTTTTAAAATGGCTAATAGTAATGTTAGAAATTTCCTGGTACTTATTTTCTCACCATTCATGTTTTATTCTGTAAATTTTCCTCTTGTTCTATTAATTTTTTTAAGTTACTTATGGTAATATTTCCCTGGTGTACAGCTTGCCCCCACAATATTATGGCAACCTCCCGTCACTCATACACATTCCCTTGAACACAAATAATCACTCGCCGTAGATTACCCCCTTCACCCATGTCACTCACAATCACACTTGACCCATTCACCCACACAGTCTCACATGAACCACACACACACACACACACACACACACACACACACACACACACACACACACACACACACACACACACACACACACACACACATTTCTAAGACCAATCATCCTTCTGCATGTACTCACATAAGCAGCCACACAAATAGCCCCCACTACTATCCATCTGCTAAACTCCTCAGCACTTCACCCCTGCAATATTAGCCATTGAAACTAGTGGGTGGCTGCTAGCATGTGGCCAAATTAACTCATCCAGCTGTGCTAATTTATTAGGCAAGTGATTCTCTGAATCACTCATCTATGTAAATACCTTACTGCAGGCATTTCTGGGGAGAGGAAATAGCTAATGATCTAATTAGCATAGGTAGCCCCACCAGAATGCCTCATTAGTATGTAGCACTATCAAGGAAATGGCCCACTGCAGTGATTCTACAGACCTTCTAGAAGAGCTGTGGAGGCCCTGCCTCTGAATTAGAAAGGGGTGCTACCAGCAGGAAAATGGCCATGCAGAATCTTACCACTAGTGGCAACCCTTTCTGATTCCCAGGGAACTTCCTTTGCAAAACCTACCACAGTCTTTCTGCTGCCTTTCACCTAAGTGCATCATTCCAATTAGTTTTAGACAATGCCCGTTTTGCTTTTGTTTAGTCTGTTATTAATTTTCTGTGTATTGGTTTAAATTTCAGTTCGGCAGAATTACCTAGCAGTAGTTTAACTTTTATACCCATGTGATCACTACAGATCAAAGGTGTTAAAACTTGACATGAGGTAACAATTGTCTTAGAGAAACAAATAATATCTAGTATGTTCTGCTCCTTGGAGAGTTTACTTAAAATGTATAACAATTAGTATTTCGTTGCATACATTGTAAAACTTTCCTTGCAAATGCTGTAGAATCAATATCATTCTAGTCTGTCTCAAGAAAACTGAAGTTCCCAGGTATTATCATTTTAACTTTTTTGAGTTTCATGCAAGAAATACATGAATTCCTCTAATGTCATCAGCACTTGAATTTGATGTTCTGTACACTACAAGAATTATTCTATGTTTCAGAGTTGCCATTACTGTGTCAACTACATAATCTATAATATTGGTGTTGCTATCATAGATATAAGAATTGAAGGTCTTATAACAATATATAATCCCTATCATAATACCTCTAGTTTGTTTTTTTCATTAGAACATCTGTTGTAGTAAGAGCATTTTTCTCTGTCAGAACCAGCATCTAATCATTGTTCTTTAACCAAAGAATAACAGCATCAATGTTATGTGAATGCAGCACATTTTCAGTATGTTTCTTGCATTAATAACCAATACAGATATATCAAATCTGCAAACTGTTACATTTCTGACCTGCTAAAAATTAAGTCTCGCTCTAGTTAAATATTTAAGCAATAATCTATGACTGTGCATGGATATATCAGGATTTACCCACATTTGGTGTAGTTTGATCATGACAGTGAAGCTAAACTTTGGTGTGACCTCTTAAAAGTTACTAGGTTAAGATCCAGGGAGAAGAGTCATCTGCTGCGGAGGTCTTCTTAGCAATTCAAAGGTTTGGATTCATTTCTTTATTTAACACATCGCACCTTTGGCAGTTCTTAGACTAATTTATTTAAAGCATTATACCTCTAGCAGTTCTTAGACTGTTATTTAAAGATTATAAATAACCCAGGTTGCGTTCTACATGAACTACAGAATGAACTTGCACCCTACCTAAGTGCCATGTTCAATCATAGCCTCACTTCAGGCTTTGTGCCCATTGAATGGTGCACTGTGATGGTTATCCCAATCCACAAAGGGAGAGCCACGGAAAGACCCCAGGAACTACCGCCACATTAGCCTGATTAGCCTGGTCTGCAAGGCCATGGGAACATATCATCATGGAACTCATAAACAAAGACATTGGTAATCTCCAAACTCTGGACCCTACCCAGTTCAGGTTTGTAAAAGGCAGATCATGTCTCCTAAACCTGATTGACTTCTTTGAAGCAGTCACCAAATTGATAGATGAAGGTAAGGTGGTTCACACAGCTTATCTAGATCTCGCCAAAGCTTTTGACACCATCCCCCACTCTGGAATTATAGATAAGCTCACTAAACGAGGTATAAATCCCTATGTCACAAAATGGGTTGCCAACTGGCTCATGGACAGAACCCACACTGTGAAAGTAGCAGACTCCAAATCTGACTTCAGACCAATAACAAGTAGAGTACCACAGGGTTCAATCATGGGTCCTCTCCTGTTTGGTATCTACTTCTCCGAAGTTCAGGCTAACACAGAAGGTCTTTGGCTAACAAAGTTTGCAGATGACTGCAAACTAGGAGCCATAATCATAACTCCTAATGATGTGGACATACTACAAAAGGGCCTCACTGAGACAGATGCCAGGTGTCAAAGCCATGGCCTGAAGCTCAGAGCCAAAAAGTGTATTGTCATACCCTATGGTAAAAACTCTGTACCCATGAATTACCACATAAGTGGTAGTCTACTTAACACAGAAAGTGTGATAAGAGACCTTGGGACACAGGTGGACAGTAATCTCTCCTTTGATAATCACATCACCACAGTTGTCAGGAAATCCTTCTACGTGGCTCACCTCATCACAAAAACTTTCTCATCCAGAAAAAAAGAGGTCATTGTTCCCCTCTACTCATCACTCATTAGACCCATTATAGAGTACAATGCCCCTTTTGGTATGTACTTCACAAGACATCTACAACAACTGGAAAGGCCACAGAAATACCTCACAAAGAGGATTACTGGCCTCAAACAGATGCCCTACGCAGACAGTCTCAAAAAACTTCAGCTTTACTCCATCACATATCGCCTACTCAGAGGTGATCTCTGCCTAACATACAAAGCTATGTCAAACTTAGAGCTGTTGGACATGCTCCACTTAAAGAAATCCCAATCCCTCTGAGCTACATGCTCTAGGGACCTAAACCTTGTCACCACAATAAACAGAACATGCTGGAGGGATAGATTCCTGTCCCAGAGATTTCCCATAATCTGGAACAGACTACCTGTCTATGTCAAACAGAGCTCCTCATCAGCATTCTTCAAGAAAAGTCTTGATGATTGGATGGGAAATAGGAAATTCACCCCAGGGATCACTTCTGTGGCTCTGCTCAACAGGGGCACAGGAAAATAATTTTCTTGGGTGGCGAAAGCCAGGGTACCTTTTTGGCTATACTTATATAGGCCCTAGGGCTAATAGCCTAATACCTACCTATGAACCTGTAAACCTATGGTAGTTGTTAGACTAATTATATTGTCCAGATTGAAGAAGTAATTGTGGGAAATGTGACCAGGCTGGCAGATTTCATCTGTCCCCTGAGCTTCCTTAATATCTAACACATCTGGGTTTTCAATATGAATGTGACTCTCCAGTTGATCCCAGTTACTATTTAGACCACTGGCACTGGCACTGTAAATATTTAGCATGCATCTGTTATGTAGGATGCATTTAGTGCCCACTAGGTAATTAGTAAGCTGGTAGCATTACCAGAAGTGATCTGAATAGGCTTGGCTTAAGTTTAACATCATCTGATCTAACTAGTTTTATGAACGTTTGGAATTGCAATGTTTAAGCTATTTAAGAAAGTTTGGGAGTTATTGTTGGAATAGCATGCTTTTATGGAAATCATGGAATTTTGTCTAAGCACTGTCTGGTGTCTGATTCACCAGGTATTACACATTATTCTTTTTAGCAGGGTGTTCCTCTGCAGTTCACATAGTCTTTGTGTATTTGGAGTGGCTCCAGAAAGCCATAATATGGCAAAGGAGAAAGAGATGGAGAAAATGTGCCACGGTGAAACAACAGGAGAAAAAAGTGGGAAGGGTATGAGTACTAAAGCTGTGGTTAAACCGGCAATAATCAGAACTGCAACTAGTTCATTTTGTACCCTTTGCAGATTCCCAAACTGGTGACTCCCCCCATGAAAAAGAAAAAACTCTTCTTGAAGCTGAAGAACAAAACTAACCTCCAGCCATGGCAAACTGTGCCACAACTTCATAAATCAATACATGTACCATACTTCCACATCTCTGATTTCCCCCCCCCCCAAGAGCTTTCCCCAAGTCAGCCATCCCTCTTCACTCTGCTCTAATAGCTCTTACCTCTCAAGTGTACATCATTATGAGGAACATTCCTGCTTTTGGGTCTTACAAAGTCCATGTCCCACACAGTTCCACATTGAAAGGGCTTATCACTCATTCACTGTTAAGATTTTTTTCTCTGATTTTCATTACAAATATTATTGAAATAACTTTTCATAATTATAAAGTCAGGCATTTTAATCATCCTGTGAGCTTCCTAGAGGAAGTTGTTAGAAAGCTGTCAGTACATGTTCCACACTCATTTTGCCCATTTGTTCTACAATAGAAGAGCCAGTGTTCCTCAGTTTTGAGATGGAAGGTTGAGAGCCAAAGGCTGTGACAGTAGTTATGCATGTGAAGGGAAGGAAATGGGTGGGTTAGGAAAGACAAATGCAAAAAGGAACGCAAAAACACAACTTAGTTGAAATGTAGTTGAAACTCAGCAATGAAGTTGGTCCAACAAAATAATACTGTAGCGCGTCTCGGACCACTGTTGTCAAGACCTAAAAAAAAAGAAAAAAACTGCAAAGCTATATTTCAAAGCAGCTGTCATTTTACATTATACATAAGGTTTTTTCAAATACATTATTTATTAGCAACTCCTGTTGAATATGACTGTAAGTTGTAATGGTAAAAACTGAATTGCTACAAAAGCAGCTAAAACAGAAAATGGTGTATTTCATAGACTCTGTTGTATCCTTTCAGGGACATATGCTCTAATAAGCAGTAGAGCTATTCCCTGTAGGAGCTGTCTCTAACAGCCTCTAACAGTAGGAACACTGAAGAAGAGGAGGAGTGTTGGTGGGAAATCCAAAGGCAAAGTGCTAATCACTGAAGGATCTTCAGACTTGATCTTCAGTAATGGACATTAAGGAGTGCATTGTATAATGTTACTGGTTTAGAAAGTATAAATTCAGATTTACTAGCAACGTTTATTGTTTGAATATGTTCGTGTGCATATATATATATATATATATATATATATATATATATATATATATTTGTATATATTTTTTCACACACACACACACACACACACACACACACACACACACACACACACACACACACACACACACACACACATAAATATATATTATATGGGTGCTAGTGATCCAGTGAGATGACTGTTACATTGACAGCTGCCTAGTCGACTGCATATGTTTGACTAGGCAGCTGATTGACAGGTGTGCAAGATCGCACAAATCCACAGATGGGAAATTTGCCCTTAATCCATGCTTGTACAATCTCAACTTAGTAAATTTACAGGGGGTGTGAGAAGCAAGTTCTGAGTCAACAATGGGTGCTTTCCCTTATTAGTGTTACATCCTATAGCTGTATTTATCTCTCTCTCTCTCTCTCTCTCTATATATATATATATATATATGTATATATATATAGATATATAGATATATTCCTGTATGTGTGAAGACCATAGGTTCATAGGTTCATAGGTTGGTACTAGGCTATCAGCCCTAGGGCCTATACAAGCCTAGCCATAACAATTCCCTGGCTATTTCTACCCACACTATTTACTTCCCTGGACTCTGTCTAACAGGGCAACTGACGTGATCCCCGGGGTGAATTTCCTTTCTCCCATCCAATCTGTAAAATGTTGAAAGAAATTTCCCAAAATCTTTAAATAAATAGTTAGGTTACAGCAAATGTACACTCATAAGTTTTAGCCATAATATTTTATTTTGTAAGCTAATGACTGCTCCAAAGTTAGCATATAAACTCTGATGCTCCTTGTTACATTCATACACACAAACACACACACACACACACACACACACACACACACACACACACACACACACACACACACACACACACCCTTGCTTCCAAATTTTTATGACTATTATCAGAGGGAAAATTTTTACTTGGTAGCATACCTAAACAATATGTTATTTTATGTAATTTGTGGAGATTTGTGACTACATTTATAGGCAATTTGAATTTGATGCATGCATTCATAATAATGCATCTTTCACAATTTCATATTTTCTCTTTCTGTTTTGGACATGCTTACTTTGCTGCAAAAGATTTATATTACATAACAGTAGTCTTTCAAACATCCCATGGAACTTTTTAAATAAAAATGTATTGCATGAGCAGCTTGCTGTATATTTATTTTCACTTTCGTATGTTGTCAGCAGAGTTGAAAGCAGGCTTATCACAATGTAGTACTCAGATATACCGAAAATACCACAGAATACCAACTTTTTTGTTGAGCCTACACACATCACTAATAGAAATTATTGTGTTGTTATTATCATTATATTACTCTCATATAGATTTGATGGCGCCAACAAAGTGCACATACTTTATAACTCTTGGGTGCTTTTGTGAAGACAAGAATTCATGAAAGTGATACACAACACAGCTAAAGCAAAATGTTATGCTGAAATTATTTTCTGAGCAGAAGAAACTGCAAAATGCATGTGTTGTGAAGAACTATTTAAAACATGGAAGAAACTGCAGCAAAAAGAAGGCCAACAAAACAGCTCCTAGTGCAATGACTCTAGATAGGTAGCGGTATGAAATCTTCATATCTAAAAGACATGATCATCAAACAGTGGTTGAGCTAAGATATATTCCAAAGGGAATTGGAAGTCATATTTTTGAAGATCAGTGCCCTTTCATCCTTCATCTTTCTGGGAGTTCACAGCACACAGAACCATAATTTGATATGTCCACTTTATAATGAAAAGTAGACAGTCTTGCTGCTGAAAATAACTTGCTGTCTTTTGATGAAGTTTAACAAACAGAACATACTTTAGATGGACACTACAGATGATGGTTCATGATCATTTTAAGTCTTTCTGATTAATCTTTTGCTAAGAATTAATTTCAGTTACATATCAATAAAATTAATCTTGTAGCTGGTTAGCTTTATTTCTGTTTTAAACTTCAACTACAGTTTTTCATTTTCAGTAGCAGTTGGATATGTAGAATTGGTCTATTAATAAAGTGAATTAATTATAAGAGAGTAAATATTTATATTTTATAAGTGACAACATCAGAATGAAAACTCAACAGTTAGTAACAGAGAAGATTATGTCCAGTTATGTTTTTCAAGATATAAAGCATAATCTAGGAAAAAAATATTAGTCTACACAGGATGTGTTCCGCATCAAAAGCACTACACATAGAAAGAACAAAGACAAAAACAACAAGCTACTAGAATAATTGAGATTCGTCTGTAAAAATAAAGTATTTTACTAAAACCATATGCGAACTACTGCTTTTAACAAAAGAGGTATACATTATTGCAGGGCTGAATTTACAGGTTGTACTAGGTCTTACAACTGCATTAAAAACCATGTACAACAGTGGATTCTTTCAAGTGATAAATTAATGTTTACCCCAGTGGAACTGCCAGCAATGCATTTTGGTAATGCTTTATATACAAGCACGCTCAGAAAAGAAATAGACATCCAAATAATTTGGAATAAAACATGGAACATACTTTGTAGGAAATTGCTTGTCATTCAAGAAAACATTAATTCTACATATCAGAAATGTAAGCAGGGATAGCAGCAGCATGTGCAGTTTCTAGAATTATTTTATATGAATGAACTAGAGCATTATTAAGTCTTACAATTTAATAAATTACTGCCATGCATCTTAGTCAGCAAGAGGGATTCATTTTTATTTTAAATATCTGAAAATGATTGGATTGCTGCTTGTAAAGCCTCCCGGATATAAGCCATAATCTTTCAAAAGTAATAACTGCATGATAGCTGGAGATGTACACATCTCAATGTTTTGCAATATGTCGGCCCTTTCGGAACTTCTCTTTTTTGTTTTTTTTGTTTTTTTATAATGCCAAACCTAAGAGATGATAAAACAAATGCAATATCAAATAGCCATGAACTTATGCTCTGTTATATTTCTATGGCTGACAGTTTAGTTTGCGTTTCTTAGGATGGCTGCAATATAAAGACCACTCTAGAAAAAAATTGAAATCCACAGTACTACACAAACAGTGAAAGTCCCACACATTTCAAAGGTAATTATTTTTTTCTGCACTGAAATCTTCGCAATTGTACTATAACAATATTTAGTTATTTATTTATTTATTTTACATTTGTTGACCAGGATAGTCTGACTGGATACATGTCCATTTTCAGTGAAGGCCCGGGGAGAAAAGCTCCAAGATAATAATACACATTGAACATTTAGTAAATGCTAGTTTCAAGCAGATTACAGTCATAAGCAATATCAACATTTAACACATATGGTACTTATAAAACACTTTACAAAACATAACATTATTTTCAAAGTTAAATATACATAACATTACATTCAGGTTTAAAACACACTGAGCAGCAGTTATACAATTGACCCTTCCTGAAATGGAGTGGTAGAAAAAAGTTAGAAGTAGTTGAAGGTAAGGCACCTAAGAAAAAGAGAGGTCACTAGTCGGAGTTAGTGCAAGGACATAACCAATGTGTTTTGAAGTATTTCTTGAGTTTGTTTTTGAAATGAGTTAGTGAGGGTTCTAGGGTCAAGTCAGCTGGGAGTCTGTTCCATATTTTTCCAACAGAGTTGGCAAACAGAGAGTCCCCAGCTGAGTCGTTAGATTTGTATGTTTGAACTAGGAGTCTAGTGGATGATCGCAGTGGCCGGGTGCTGGTGTAGGGGCTGATAATTTTTTTTAGTGCAGGTGTATTTTCTGGTTGGTAAAGGACGTTATGTACCACTATTAGCTGGTTGAACTGCAGTAGGCTTGGCAGTTCAAACCATCCTAGGCGATTTAGGTTGTGACAGTGGTGTGTCCGGTAGGCTGTGCCAGTAGCAAATCTGGCAATGTGGTTATAGCAGGATGATAGTTTATTAAGATCTATTTTGTTTTTCTATTTGTCTAATTTTTAAAAGTTATAACAAGGTTTTATATGGATGACATCATGAACTGTAATGAAGCTGATTTATTCATTACATTAAACACTTGCATAGATATTATATATTTTAAATAAACATCCAGACATTCATTTTCTTATATATTTTTATGCAATTTACAGTTGCAGGAGAGCCAGAGCATGTTCTATCACTCAGTAGGCTGAAGGCAGATATCTAATCCTGAGTGGTTACCAGTTCAAAGCAGAAAACACATGCACTCACACTCAGACACACAGACACACAGACAAACACACACACACACACACACACACACACACACACACACACACACACACACACACACACACACACACACCTATGGACAAACTAGAAGATTACAATTCAGCTATCTGCATGTCTTTGAGATTGCGCATTTCTCAAAGTAGGTACCCTAATCAAGAAACAAACTGACGACCATGGTGCGCTGAGGCAACAACATTGACCACTGCATAAGTGCTCTGCCTTAAATAAAAACATTTTCTGAGTATAAAATATGCCATAATTAGTTCATAGGTTCACAGGATGTTACTAGGCTATTGACCTGAGGGCTTTTAAAAGTCTAGCTGTTAAATCCCAATATGATACTACATGACAGATATCATCTATGCCAAAGGTTTTTCTAGCAAGGACTACCTATGTCCAGGAGAGAAGCCTGGGCAATCCCTGGTGGAAATTTATGGTTTCTCATCCAGTCATCCAAGTTGTGCTTAAACAGGGTCATGGAGTTGCTCTGCTTGATATGGATTGGAAGCCTATTCCACAGCAGTGGCAACCTCTGATAATTGTTTCTGCCTCTCCAGCAGGTCTAGTTTATCTCACAGGCTAGACTGAGGTCCCATGAACAGGTGACTCTAGTCCCATTTGACTTATGGATGTGCAGCATTTCCATTAGATTTGGGTCAGAGACAGCCCTGTAAGCCAGACATAAGTCGCCTCTAAGTAGTCTATATGGTACTGAGTACAGTGACAGTGACTTCAGTCTGTCAGTAAAAGACATGTGCTGGATACCCAAATTTTCTTAGTTAGAAATCTCTGGTCAGAATGCCATCTGGTCCCATGAAGGCTGTGTTATTTACCAAGGGAGCATTATATTCAATAATAGGCCTCATGAGGGATGAGTACAGGGGAGTTACAACCTCTTTTGCTCTTAAGGGCATGCCTTTGCTAATCAGGTGAGTGAGGTAGAATGCCTTCCTCACCAGAGTAGACACATGGTGGTCAAAGCTGAGGTCACAGTCAACTTATGTTCCCAGGTCGTGCACTACTGAATTGGTACATTGGGTATTATTGGTTATTTTATAATCAGCAGGGCCATTGTTTTTCCCGAAGGGAATGATGATGATGCATTTTTTAGCATTTCGTTTAAGACCATGACTTTGGCACCAATCACTGGCCTGTGTAAGCCCCATTTGAAGTACACTGACACTGATAGGGGATTCAATGATAGCACCTAATTTGCAGTCATCTGCAAACTTGGTTAGCCACAGCCCCTCGGTTTTAGCCTGGACTTCTGAGAAGTATATGCCAAACAAGATGGGGCCCCACTGGGTGACAGGTTTGCTGGTAGAGTTAAAGTCTCCTACTTTGACTGAGTATTGTTGATCTGTGAGCCAGTTTTCAACCCACCTGACAACATAGGGGATGATATTCAACTTGGTTAGTTTGTCAATGATGCCTGAATGTAGGATAGTGTTGAAGGCCTTGATCAAGTCAAGATAGGCTGTGTGCATGCCTTTGTTCTCATCTGTGGCTCTGGTCATGTTCTCAGAGAAGTCCACCAGGCGTAGTAGGCATGACCTGCCCTTGACAAAACTGAACTGGGATGGATCCGGGGTTTAGAGGTTACCTATATATTTATGTATGAGATCCATGATGATTCGTTCCATCACATTACACATGATGGTGAAACAGTCTGAAACAGTCACCTCTCTAGCAAAGACCATGGTTCCCTCCTCTTCCCTTCAATAGACCTCTCCTCAAAATAGCACCCCCACTCTAAAATTTAGTACAGTCTCCACAACCTATATACGTAAGTTACTCTCAAAACGTAAGCCATGCACTCCTTCAGCCGATCAGCTACTAGCTGAATATCTGCAGCTAGCAGCAGCAGAACTAGCATACCCAGTCTCCATCTTAATTAACAGAACAATAACCGAATCTACTATTCCCTCCCTCTGGAAAGTCTCCCATATCATTCCTCTACATAAAGGAGGAAACACTAATTAACTTTTTAATTTCCGTCCTATAGCCTTACTATCACCATTATCTAAAATTATGGAACGCTGTGTACATCAACAACTATTACATCATCTTTTACATAATAGCCTAATTGCAGACTCCCAACATGGTTTTAGACCTTTCCTTAGCACTTCCACTGCTCTTTTCTCCTTCACAGACATTATCAACAAAAATCGCAATAGCAACCTATTCTCCTCTGCTTTTTTTCTTGACCTCTCTAAAGCCTTTGATATGGTGAACCATCAGCTTCTGCTAGACACTTTGAAATCTCTCTCACTCGACTCTTTGGCATTGCACTGGCTTGACTCTTATCTGAAAGATCGAAAACAAGCAGTGCTTTGGGCCAGCCATCTATCCTCTCAGCTCCCAGTCACTATCGGTGTCCCTCAGGGATCCATCTTAGGGTCCCCTTCTCTTCTCCATATTTATAAATAACCTGTCTACTTCACTCCCAACATCCACATGTATTCAGTATGCAGATGATTCAACTCTCATCTGTTCTGCTATATCTCCATCTGAACTTCATTCTTCCACCCAAAAAGTCTTTACGGCAGCAGAAAAATGGTTCCAACAAATCTGTCTCCTCCTCAATCCCAAAAAAAAAACAAACTATTACTCTTCTCTCCAACCCTTAAATCTGCCCCTTTCTCCTTTTCTATTGTGTCTGACAATGGCACAATCATTACACCTGATTGTTCCACTAAACTACTAGGCTTTACAATAGATAATCAACTAAACTTTGATTGCCACATTGACCTAACCATTAAAGCTGTTAATAAAAAGATAGGTGCCCTCTATAGACTTAAGCTCTTTCTAACAGCAACCAGCAGGGTGTCTCTAGCCCAAACTCATCTCATCTCTACATTATTGTATGCCTCTCCATCTTTTATCAACCTTTCAAAATCTAACCTTCAGAAACTTGCCACAACCTACCATAGCATAGCCAGGTTTGCCACAGGTTCCCCATTTCGTACCCATCACTGTGTTAATCTCAAAAACAATATATGAAGCACCACGACGAGTACACCTATGTACTCTTACACAACGACAATGTATGTAAGACTTAAGGCAACGAGATGTATGTTTATATTCCCAGTTAATTGAAATAGTGGCTAAAAACAGCGTGTTACATGACAAGGAAAAACAAAAAAGTTAAGAGCTTTCACCCAGCAATCCTGGGCTTCTTTAGAACTAAAGACAGAATTCATTCCAGGTCTTTTAAAACCTTTTCTAGCGCCAAAAATTCAAAACCTCAAATTTAAAGTGATAGTTGCTACTAAACAAAATAATCCATTCCTAGTACTAATAAATATAAGCATAACATAACAAAGTCCCTACCAAATATGATTTTATAGTAAAACATCTCAAATCATATAATGTATGACATGAAATGGTAATATAGTTAAATATAATTCTAAAACAATTTATAAAAATCCATTATGTAATAAATAGTGTTCCCTAAATGAAAACTGTATGCTAAATATAAAGTATTACTAAAAAAAATTTTTACTTAATAAATACAATAAAATATTATTATATGTCTAAATGATGAACTGATATATACCATATAAAATATTTCCATTCAGGGGTACATTTCTCATAATCTTATGAGAGTAATAATAATATATTAATTTAAGAGAACATTAATAAAGGTTTAACAGATATATATTCATTTCAACCTGGGGGTGTGGTGGCATCTAAAAATATTTGCCACCATACTTCCTTATAACTAAGTAAACTTTTAGCATCACCCCCTTTAGGGTCAGTTTTAATCACTTCCAGTATAATAAATTTAAAATGATAATCACCTCCTTCTCTTTCAATATGTCTGTACAGTGCGTTATTACTGTCTTTGGTTTTTATACAGTATGTGTGATCATAAATCCTTTTCCTAAGATTTCTTTCCGTTTTTCCTATATAAAAACTATCACAATACTGACAAATACTCAGGTATATCACCATCTTGGTATTACAATTTCCAGCCTTCCTGTATACAGTGCTTCTATGTCCGTTACTTAAATGTAGAATAGTCTCTTCGGACATAAATTTACACTGTCTACAGGTACCACATCTTGAGCTCCGAACTGAAATCAACTTATTGTTTTTTACTCCTATGTGTTTGTGTTCTACTATTTGCTTTATATTGGTTCCCATTTCAAATATAAAATGTGGTTTTGAACCTGTAATTTTGGTTAGCTAGGTATTTTTGGTTATATAATACCAAAAATCATATATTAATTTCTTAATATAACTTGCTGCTAAATTAAATTGCAAAATAAGAGACTTTTGATATACATCCACATTCGAGGCTGGTATTTTGTTCTTATCATGGGATGTATCTGTCTCATAAGTGGACAAAACTAATTTTCTTCCCAATAACGGTTGAAATCTGCTGTTCCTTAATTGTAATATATATTGAATAGTGTGTTTCATCATATTTATGGGATATCCTCTTTGTGTGAATAACTCTTTAATGAAATCCAATTCAGTAGTTAATAATTTGTCGTTGGATGTCATACGAGCTGCTCGTACACATTGACCTTTAAATATGTTGTGCTTCATTTGCTCAGGATGACAACTAGTAAAATGTAAATAATTATTGGAAAATGTATCTTTCCTGTATATGGAAGAAGTAAGAGTGTTAACTTGATAGTGAATAAATGTATCCAGATAAAGTAAACCAGTACTATTATAAACATAAGTGAATTTTAGATAATCACTACTCTTGTTCAAAAAATTGATAAAATATTTCAAGGTGATGTCATCTGCATCCCATAAAATATATATATCATCCAAAAACCTGGAATAGTGTTTCACGTGTTTGAAATATTCACTAGTAGTAGTAGTGTCGAATCCTCCCAATGAAGCATAACCAAGTTAGCATAGATGGGAGCACAAGCGGCTCCCATCGCTACCCCTTTGGTTTGCTTGAAGTGTTCACCTTCAAAATAAATGTAATTATTGTCCAATACAATAGACATCATCTCTTCCAATAACCTAATTTCATCCCATTCCAGATTTGAATGTTTGAAAATGCTGGCACTAAATGCTTCAATCTCAAAAAGCTTGACTGGCTTGAACTTCAAAATCTTATTCTCCTACATCAATTAGTTATCACCTATAAAATTCTCCATTACCCTACTAATACACCCATACTTAACAACCTTGGGCCCCTTACAGGAATCTTACTTCCCTTCGCTCAGCTAACAAACTACTAGTAGCTACTCTCAAATCACACAATAAATCTGGTGACTCCTTGTTCACTAATGTTGTTGGCTCATACTGGAATAAACTTCCTATAGAACTGACTACTTTAGGCTCATCACAACTTTTCAAGAAACAACTAAGGAACTATTTCAGATCTAACTGGCTATGCCCTTGCTCTAATCCTGACTGACCTCAGCATCCAACTCTTTTTACTGTTCTCTCCACTACTCTTCTACTCGTCTCTATCACTAGTACTACCCTTCCTCAGTAGCTCACCTTGTATCCACTTGGATATCCACTTGGATACTACTTTTCCTATAACGTCATTTTCTCTTTTACTTGTTACACTACTGCAACCTGTCATCTCTCCTCTTATTTAAACCTATATGTTGCTCCCTGCTGTGCAAATCTATTTCTTAAAACTTGTGCCCTGGCACAAAATATTTATCGTAATTGTTAACACTGTAAATATTGTACAAACTCTTGTGTGACTTACTGTTTTCACTTTCTTTCAATGTTTCTACTCCTGCTTTTGCATAGAATATGTGAATAGGAATCCTCACTTTATTTTATATTTTTGTTAAAGTGCTTCTGTGCTGTTACTATGCTACATAGGAATTGTTCTCTAGATGCATATAATTTGTATCTTACTGTGCTGTTTTTTTATGTTATTTACTAGTATATAGTGGAGCTTTTCTCCTCGGGCCTCTGCTGAAAATGGACATGTATCCAGCCAGACTAGCCCGGTCAACAAATGTAAAATAAAAAAAATAAATAAATAAATTGTGGTTAAACATATAGGTCTATAGTTACCAGGGTCTGTTGCTGAGTCACCTTGTGGAGGGGGATAACAGTCGGTGTTTTCCATTCAGTGGGGAAAAAGCCAGTACTCAGGCTGTGGTTGAATAGATTGCCTAATGGAGTAGCTAGCTGTTGTTTTAGAACATTTAGAACACAGCCCAGAATGCCATCTGGTCCCACAGAGGCTGTGTTCTTAGCCTTGGAGAGAACATTAATGAATTGCTGTTTGGAGATTCATGGAGATGGAGATGATTAAGACATGGCTTGTGGTATGCCTGGGGGACTAGAGGGGTGAAATTTTCGCCAAACATGTCTGTTAGCAGGATTGCAATTTCCACAGGGTCTGTGTTTGTGATGTCATCCACAGTTAGTTCAGCAGACATCTGAGTCCTACCTTTTAGGTAGTGGACATAGCAGAAGAAAACCTTATGGTTATCCTTGGCTATGTTTGCTAAATTTTTCTCATAGTTGTTCTATGAAGATTTTTATGAGTTGTGTTTTTACTTATTTAGGCTGAGAAGGGTGCTCTTCCAGTTCTGGGATCTTGCATAATTTATAAATGTTAGAGGTCCAGTTATTGAAAAGTGGAATGTCTTAGACTTCTAATAGAAGAAAATCAGTAATGGACCAGAGTAATTCATTTTTGCATAAGCATGTTATAACTGCACCTACTATGAATCAATTTTGTGGCCTTACCCTTGACAATACATCAAGTTTATATGACCCAAAATCATTCTGAAGGAGGCGTACCTCATGAACTTTATTACTTTGGTAATTTAGTTTTCATTTGTGCAATCATATGCTTAGAGAAAAGAGAACTTATCCAGTTTAAGATTTGGCTGTCAGACTCTTTCTGCATATATGTTAGTTTAAGGCCCTTAATATTTCTGCATGTTTTTTGCCTATCTGACTACCAAGCATCAAGCTCCCCTGTATCAGATATTATGCTATCCGAGGGCATCATCATCCAGGCAGTCATGAGGGCACTATAGTGGTAAAGAAAACATTTTTATTTTATGCTCTAACCTCTCCCTTGGTGATGAACTGAACACCTGTGTCACTGCAAGAATCTATGCTCCTTCGTTAGAACATACTTGTTCTTTCACATGTAGGGATAAGGGCTACTATCACTTCCTAAGGTGGTCGTACCCACATCTTCCCTCCACCAGCTCTGAGTAATGATGAGCCTCCAGTCTTGAACTGAGACAGATCAAAGGTGCGGACCAGACAAAAACACCATTCTTTCCAGGATGGACATGCCCATCTGTCCTGGTTGCACCATTAAGCACCAAAGCCACTGTTGGAACTCAGGTCATCTTGGTAATAATATGGGCTTTGCTTTTCCATGCCACTAGTACAGATTCCCTCAATCTTTTATGGAACCAGGCTGCCTTGCACAGGATGGCCTTCATCTCCCTGCACAGAGGCTGAGCTACAGACTGTTGGGGACCCAGCAGTTGATAGGGATACCAGTGCAGGGTGCAGTGGATGCAGTGGCTATTGCCGCACCATATCTTGCTACATAACTGAAATTGTAGAATAAATGAACATAAATGGAGAGAAACAAAAGCAAAAAAAAAAAAAAAAAAAAACAAAACAAAAAAAACAAACATAAACAAATAAATAAATACAATGAAAAGAAGATGACAGACAGAAAAAAACAGGAATAAACAACAATGGCCTGATATAGTGTACCTTTGTATGACAGATCCTAGAAGTAAAATCTTGCTGGTTGAATAATGATGATATCAATACCTGGGAGATTCCTGTGATAAAACCAGGGGATAGCACTTGAGCATATGATTTGCTTTGCCCCATGACCACTCTGTTTGACAGAGGCATGGGACATGGGTAATAAACAGTGTGTGTGTGTGTGTGTGTGTGTGTGTGTGTGCAAACAACAGTGAAGCAAGGAAGAAAGAAACCATACAATGAAATATACATCCTTGGGAAAAATTAGTGTGTGTGTGTGTGTGTGTGTGTGTGTGTGTGTGTGTGTGTGTGTGTGTGTGTGTGTGTGTGTGTGTGTGTGTGCAGTTGTCATGCAAAGTTTGACAAATGCAAGGAACTGTGGGACAGGCTGGTTCCATACCACACAGACATGTAATAACATCAGTATGAATAAGCAATGGACAGGTAATCAGTCCAGATGTAGTGCACCTGGAAAATTAAAGGACTCGGTATGTAGGTGCATAATTTCATAACAGTTGCCGTACCCATGCCATTTCAGGAATAACAACCACAGTGAAATATGACGGCACAGGAACAAAAACATTACAAACTGTCAGACCAACTATGGCAGCTGTAAATCCCCATGCAAAGGTAATTATATAATTACTCGACACTGATCAATAAAATGATGAAGTGCTACAGAGGAGACCAACAGACTGCATTGGTATACTCAGGTTTTGTGGAGTTAGCATAAAGATGGCACTGTCAGAAAGAGATGGCATATGTAAGGCTAGCACCACACGCAGAAATCCTTTTAAAACCATATATCAGCCATACAAGCAGTGAACAAATATGCAGTGCTTAGCTTTTAAGCAAATGTGTAAAACTGGGCAGTGCTGTGATAAGCAGATTTGTAGGCAGGAATACAATATGTAATCTAGTGCTTGGACAGTCTATCCTCCTACTCTTATGGATAAATTTGTTACTGAGATAGTGCAAGTTGTTTACAAATTATTACACAACTAATATTTGCTGTGTTTATTGCAACTTAAAAAATCCAGTTTTACACCTAGAATGAAATAAACCCTGTCACTGTAAAGATTTGTTGGTGCTGAACAGTTTGCAGTTTACATTTCCTTATTAACCCTTAAAGCTACAAAGATATGAATATTTGGCTGAAATGTGATAATATAACTTGATTTTTGTCAAAAGGCTCAGGATGCAGTCATTAGAAATTAGACTACAAACTTCCAGAGTGCCATTGGAGTTAAGCATGCATGACAATGTCCCTACACTTCAAGTCACTGGCTCATGTTTTACATCTCACTGTCTTCACTAGGATTATTTAACACAAAATAAAAAGAGACAGGCAGATACTACTCTGCCAAACTAACTTCCAGTTCATCTCTATAATCCCTGTTTTTACAAAGGTTGTAGAAGAAAGGGCAACAGCAATTGATAGAAAAAATGAGTATGCCCTTATTTTCTTTATGGCATTATACAATATCACAAATATAGTTTACAATGGTAGGGACAGGATTTATTATTATACCATGATCCCCCCTAAAACGTGCACGCTGATTGGCCAGCGTGCCCGTTGTAAATCGAGTTATACTAATGGAAAAAGGTCCGGTCGCCCGGACTTTTTTCCATTAGTATAACTTGTTTTTTTAAAACACTGTCTCGCTATGTTAAATGGGTTTAACATAGCGAGACAGCTTTAAAATAAGCAACGGAGATCTCCGTTGCTTACTTTAAAGCTGTCTCGCTATGTTAAACCCATTTAACATAGCGAGACAGTTTAAAAACGGAGAAAGCAAGATCTCCGTTGCTTTTTAGTGTTGCTATGTTAAATGAGTTTAACATGGCGAGACAGTTAAAATAAGCAACGGAGATGTCCATTGCTTATTTTAAAACTGTCTCGCTATGTTAAACTCATTTAACATAGTGAAACACTAAAAAAAAAGCAACGGAGATCTTGCTTTCTCCGTTGCTTTGCTCAACTCTGATGTACTGCGCGGCGCAGTACATCAGAACTACGCGGATGCCAGACATCTGCGGAAGGGCAGTAAACAGGCATTATACTATGCCATTATTTAAGAAAAGTAATAGTTTCTTTTCTTAAATAATGTCATGGTATAATAGCAATAACCCACTTCTGGGTGTGGGTAATGCTAAATTTACCCACGGTTGGCTTTGTTTGGTCCCTTGGGCTTCGCCCTCGGGACCAAACCACGCCAACCGTGGGTAAATTTAGCATTACCCACACCCAGGCGTGGGTTATTGCTATAATATATCAGCTATTTATACATTAGTAAATGGCTTATGACATTGTAGATTATGTCCCGCTGCTGACTACACTAGCCATTGTACTGTTTAGTATAGACTCCATATATTATTTTTCTAATTATCTGGGTGGAAGGTCTTTTCAGGTTTCTAGTGACAAGAATGTGTCTTACATTCTTTACTGTTTTCCATTCCTTCTACAAAATTTAGTCATCTGTCTCATTCTAATCTGCTTTTTCACCAGTAATCTCTCATACTAATAAGGGTTTAATTTTATAAATATTGTCAAATAATTATCTTATGTGTAACTTGATGCTACTTGCTATTCTTGTTGTATAATGAAGTCATAGCTAATGAGATATTATCACAATGACTAGATATTGCAACCCACAAATAAACAAGCTCTACAGAGGAAAACCTTTCATATGTGAACTGGCGAATGCTCATCATAGTATTTTTCCCACTGGACTAGGCAATTCATGCTGTCCTTCGTATGGACCTAGGCACTTCATGCTATTCTTCCCATTGTCGTAGGCACTTCATGCTATTCTTCCCATTGTCCTAGGCACTTCATGCTATTCTTCCCATTGTCGTAGGCACTTCATGCTATTCTTCCCATTGTCGTAGGCACTTCATGCTATTCTTCCCATTGTCCTAGGCACTTCATGCTATTCTTCCCATTGTCGTAGGTACTTCATGCTATTCTTCCCATTGTCCTAGGCACTTCATGCTATTCTTCCCATTGTCGTAGGCACTTCATGCTATTCTTCCCATTGTCCTAGGCACTTCATGCTATTCTTCCCATTGGCTTGGGCACTTCATGCTTTTTTTTCCCATTGGCCTGGGCATTTCATGATTTTCTTCCTTTTGGCATAAGCTTTTCATGTTATTCTTCCCAGTGTCATAGGGTCACCATTCAGTAAACAGCTGCTTCACATCAACATTATCTTACCTAAAAATGTAAATGGTGACCTGCTGTGGATAAATCCTCTCTTCTTCTTCTTAGCATAAGTCATTCATCCTGGACCTTTGTTATCCATTCAGTTACAATATCTGTGTTACTCCAAAAATGATCTACCTTATACCACTCACTGAGGCAGTTTTCTTTCTTTTACTCCACTTGATCCATATTGGTTTGGTTGTTACAAAATGTAGTTTTGCAAGCATGACTCATACAATATGAAACTAACATCCAGCAGATACAGAAAAAAAGAGAGAAAGGGAGAAATAACTTACATTCATAAAAGTTCCTGAAGATCATCTATCTGATAATGTAATCTGCAATTAATGTAAAGAACTTTGTTAGGAATCGGTCAGTATAGCACAGCTTAGAGCTTGTCTGATATCTCATGTGTCTCACCCACCTTTCCCTTTTTTCTCAAAGGTAACTCAAACCTTTAGTTGCTTTGCACCTACATAATCTAAACTGTCATTGTAAATGTTCTTATTTCAATTGTGTATGATTTATTTATGTATCTGTATTTTAATTTTTTGCCATGTTTGTCTTTATTATATTTGCCCATGTTTGCTTTCATTATCTGCATCCCTTAGGCCTCAGAGTGTGTGCCTATGTCCAAGTTTTAAATGTTTTCCCTGCCTTTTGCATCTGGTTTGTGTCTAAAAGAGCCACAAGTCCAGCTCACTTACTTTGATGTCAAGACAATAAATACATATTAAGGCCATTAGTAAACATTAATGAAAATAATCTGATTCCACAGTCAATTTTTATATGCATGAATGGTCAGTTATCTGGTTGAGAAGGGGACTTATAGATTTCATTTATATCCCACCCATCATTTTTTCAGTTTTATTATTTACTCACTGTCTAGTTTGGTTTGCCATTGGAAGGCCAAGTCCACTCATTTACTTAGATGATAGGACAGTAATTGGAAGTACTTGAAAAGACAGCCACTCCCTCTCACTTTAAAAGACAGAATTTTATCCCTGATCTGGTGAGCTGTCACTTACAGAAAAAAAATGATATAATAGAGGTCTTCAATTAGTTCAAATAATATATTTTGAGTGGAAGTGATGCTCAGTGGCAAAATGCTCTGCTGAAAGTAGATACATAGAAAATTTACAAAATGTTAGTATGCTCTTGATGAGCTAAGTTCACATTTTTTTGAATATACCTTAGTTACAGGAACAACTTGTAGGTTTCTACTCATTTAACATCCACTAGAATGCACAATGACATTCCTACAAGAATTTACTGACTTTCTCCTTGACTCATTTTTTGGTCGTGTATGTCTAGCTTTGTTAAGTGACCTTAACTTCTTGGTTGATGATGAGTCAGTGGCTCTTGTCCAAGAAGTTAGTTACATAATGACAGATCTGAGATTATTACCTTTGCAGCTTATATAGTAGGTCTCACATCAGACTTGGTCTTCTCATTGGCTTTGAAGGGATTTGACTTGATGGTTGAACCAGTCTTTCGGTCAGACCCTTTTCTGGTCTATGTTGGTCTTGAACTCCTACACTGCAGTTCCCTCAAATCTTAACTAAAGTTGATTTGTTCTATTAACCATATCTCTCCAGAACATTTTTCCTCCATACTACTTTACTTCTTTCCAGGAGAGTGTGCTGCATCTCTGATGCATTGTTTGAGGACTATAATAGGTTCATGATCTCAGCACTAGATTCTCATGTCCCAAGTCATATTTGTCCTGTTCCTGTTAACAGGTCTGAATTTTTGATTGAAAG
Organism: Protopterus annectens; assembly: GCF_019279795.1. Classification (NCBI taxonomy): domain Eukaryota; kingdom Metazoa; phylum Chordata; order Ceratodontiformes; family Protopteridae; genus Protopterus; species Protopterus annectens. The sequence continues at coordinate 1,490,418,692 of NC_056731.1, read as the reverse complement.
TGATCTTCATGTCTTCCATCAGAACAAACACAGATTGGATCATCAGTGGCATCCAGTTGGTTTGTGTAGAGACAAGCTTGACTTGGTGGAGCATTATGCTATATAACATGCAGACAGCTATTTAAAAATGTAGATTGTCTTTCTAGGGAAATATCTGCAGCAGTAAATTGATCAACCTCACTTTTCTTAGCAGTGGCGGAGCTGTGCAGCCCAGCCTGTCTTACCACTAAAAGGGCATTGTCTTCTTTTGAATGTAACTCTATTGGTTATTTCTTCTCTGACAAAGCTGCTGCCGTCATATCTGCCCCTTCAGCTCTTGACTCTATGAGTTCATATCCCAGCCTATCCCCCCTTTTTTTGGATGGTTTTGATATTCCCAGTTACAAAGAACTCTTGACTATTATCTTTAAGTGATCAACCTGTAACTTGCAGATTGGACACTTGTCCATCAAAGCTGGTTATTAAAAGTCGCAATATCCTGTGACCAATGATTTTTCAAATACTGATGATATATATGATATCAGAGATTTTTCCTTTGGCTTTAAAGGAGGCTGTTTTATCCCTACTCTCAAGAAACCTTCCTAACATCCTAACATCCAAGAAAACTACTGTCCAATAACTAACCTTCTATCTTTAATAAAAGTTATTGAGATGATTGTAGCTTTAAAACCACATTATAATCAACCTTCTGAATCCTTTTCAGTGTGGGTTTTTCATGCATCATAGCACTGAAAGAGCTCTTCTGTGAGTAGTAAACAACCTACTCATGGCCAGAGATCACCAGTTTTATTCATATTTGTCTTCCTTGAGCTCTTGACAGAATGTGATGCCTCTAATACCATTGATCATAGTCTTTTGATTAAGTAATTGCAGACTTACTGTCGGTTCTCATCAGTGATATTAGAGTCATGTGTGTCTTACCTTTTGGGATGTTTACAAAATGTCTGCTTTGGACTGAATTCATTCTCACCCTTTCCCTTAGAATAAGTAGTCCCACAGAGATCTGTTTTAGGCCCTTTGTTGTTTACGATCTGTATGCTGTCATTAGGAGATTGCATTAGATGGAGAGGTTTGGCATATCACAAATTTGCAGATTTAATTCTCTGTTCCAGAGGATGAGATGGGAGGTGAATATTCCCTGGCAAACAGTCTTGAAGCCATCCAACCTTGTCTTTTACATAATTTGCTGAAACTAAACGCCTCTAAAACAGAGTCTGTGATAGCTCATGCCGTCCTGAGGGATTCCAGTGCATCCAGACTTCCAGATTTTTCTCTCATATAATTGACATAAGGTTGAAATTGAGAAGCTAGACAACAGATGGAAAATCTTAGCATTCTTTTGAATCACAGGTTCTCCTTTTAAAAATAAACCATCAGCTGCTGTGAAATCTACCTGTTTTAACTTACAAAACATCTCTACAATAAAGCACTTTTTGTCTCAAAACTGACCTCTCAGTGGTTGTTAATGTCATAGTCTCTTCCAGGATAGATTATTGCAACCCTCTTAACCTAGGCCTTCCAAACACTGAAATACAGCATTGACAGATGGCGTAGAACTCTGCTGCCAGATTGTATGTGTGGGTGTGTATTTTGGTATATTTTTATATTCATGAGTTTGGTCCTACATACCCATTAGTATGATATACTCCAACTCAGGTTTTGCTCTCATCCACTCAGGGATTTCTTGTGGTTCCAGGGGTGCATCTGGTGTGCATTCATTTGTCCCACTGCCTGTGGATCATCAGACTTCTCTATGACCAGTTGATCCATTTTTCCTGATCACTAGGGTGAAGGTCAACCTGGAAGAGACATCATTCAGGTAGCTATCAGGGGTGGTTTGAGGCCTTCTCTTTTAGTTTCCTCAATCCCTAATATCTCCACCTGTATAGTGTATGGGAGGGATATGCAAATGGATGTCAATGGATGATATCCCATCACTTTCATAAGGGTCATTCCCCCCAGGCATACTTGGGTCTCAGAGGTATGAGTGATGAGCTTCCCAATCTTCAGTCAGTGTATCCCCCACTATCAGCAATCAATTCCTCTTCCTGAGAGATACTAGTGTGCCATGTACCTTGACTTTTCAATGCTTTTCATGGCTTCTCTGGTGCTGGGACTGCTTTTTGAACTATGACTGACTGGGATGTAGTCAAGATACAGGCTGGTGTACATTCTTTTGCCTTTCAGCCCTTCCCCACCTGTGAAACTTAAGATATCATTGGTTTTGACATTGCCATCTTTGACTGGCTTCCCCCACTCTCTCAAAATGTACTAGCTTTTGAAGGGATGGGATGAGAAGAGATAGAAAACTTATGTCAATGCTTTACCCTTTTATGTCATTTATAATTTTACTGACCTTACTGAATTTGTTGTTGGTTGATAAAATACCACAATAAAGTTGAAGTTGTAATATTAAGACAAACACAGATCCACAGTAAAATCTATTCTGTCTAGCAGTACTGTAATACTACACATAATTACAAATGGAGGTTCTTACCTTCTGCCCGCTACACTCCATCTAACTTGACTTAATCCTTCACATGACAGCACAGCTGGTAGAATAGTAGAATGTAACAATGTTAAAATTATCTTTATCCCACAGGTTCCAATCCACCTCAAAGACTTTTCTCAGGATTCAATAAACTCTGTGTAGGCTCTGTGTAGAGCTTACACAGAATGTATCCATGTATACAGCCGCAAAATGTTTTCAGCAATGCACGATGCATATTCATGATGTGCATTGCACCGAAGTGATGTTTCGTAGTGTGTCCCAGTTGTATTGGATATGTACATGACAGTACTGACAGTACGCCCCCATCATGCAATTTCTGAAGACTCTGAAGTCCTAAATGAAAATCCATCCATCCAAATTCAAATGATTATCTGAAAACCACAAAATTAATTACAATTTAATTCAAGCTGTTCTCCTTTTTTTTTCCTTTAGTTTTCCCTTGCTGATGCTTACTGCATTTGTGCAGCAGGGCCACCTATGTATCAGACATAACCCAGACATCTAAAAATAGAATCTGTTGCTTTCAATTAATATCACTGTATACCTCTGTGCATAGTGCAACTGGTAAGTGGTGCTGTGCTATGCTCATACCTTGAAGTTAACAAAGACTACTAAAACTGCATTGATCATGTTGCTGCCTTCATGGTGACATAGATTAAGTGTTGGACTATAGTGCAAATGGTCCTGGATTCTGCTCTAGGCTATGCAGACTTTTTTTTTTTCATGGTGTGACATTGCAGCTTATCCAACTAAAGTGGTACTGTAAGGGAGTAACTGTGGAATTTTATTGGCGGAGTATTTTTGGTGATATATTTGAAAAAGTTGCATGCACTTGTTCCTTATTTCACCACTTTCCAATCATCCCCTTTTCTTTTCTATAAAGAATTATTGCAATGTTAAGCTGCAGTAGTATTGGTGAATATATCTAAATATATAGTACACACTTGTAAAACATATGTCAACACCATATCATCAACCCTGTACCATAGGACTTCAGTAACAATGCGTTAACCCATCAAGCCACAGAGTCATTTAATTAGTAGATATATTTTAAACAATCAATAGTAATTGTCACATATTCCCAAGTAAGCATGTTTGCATGATGGTGCACATCGTACAGCATCATGCAGCATCACAACAAGTGTAAGAAAATAATTTAATGATATTCATATACTTGTCCAGTTCACAGGCAAATACATCTGGACAAAACCATTCACAATGGTGGGACATAGGGCCATCAATAAAGTGACATGCTGTAAATATTACTCTAACAGACTTACGTAAGTTATAGAATTTATTTATTTATTTATTTTTTTTTACACTCAACTTCTGAGAGAATTGGTTGGCTACAATCACTGAAGCTGAAATTAAGGGCAAACTTACAGTATTGTATTTTAGTCTTCTGTTAAGTACAAACGTGCAGTTTTTAAAGTACCGTATTTCATTTTTTCTTTTACTTAATTGTTTTCACTAAATAGTGTGCTGTGTGTCTCTCTGCAGTTAGTTCTCCACTCACCTTCCCTGTTCTTGTCTTGGTGTTAGTGTTGGTGGCTCTAGAATTGCGCGCCCCTCCTGTAAATCTGTATTTGAACACTCCTCCTGGGTCCATCTCATTTACTCACTTAACCGAGCACAGTGAGATCATATCCTGAGTCTAGTGTTCACTCTACTTAATACAGAGAGAAGATTTGAGAAGGCCAACCTACTTAGGTTCTTCATTCCTCTCTCCTTGCACTTTATTAACAAAAAAAATGCAATTTATTCATCTGCTTTTACTGTATTTGTGTTTTCTCCAACTTTATTTTGCTTTTGCCTCTTCTTAAAAGTACTGAATTTTATTTATTCTGCAGCATTTATTACTGCTTGGTAGTAGTCTGATTAAATTGTAACTGTTATTCTAAGTATTTTGGTTTAAGCACTTGGGCTTCATACCAGTTGTTTTACATTAAGACGGTTTGTGGTCTGCAATGTTGTGGCAGGACAAATTGCTTATATCCTTCTAAGCTGGGAATTGCTGATTGAAGGCTCAGTGTCTGCTATTCTAAAAGTGCATTAGGTCTGGTTTAAGCACTTAGGCTTCAGGCCAGTTACTCTACATTAAGAAGGTCTGTGGTCTGCACTCTTGTGGGAGGAGAGGCTGGATTCTGCCCTTCTGAGCTGGGAATTTCTGGTCACAGGCTTATTGTGCCTGCTTATCTGAACTGTTTCTTTCTGAAATTGGTGCACCTTGTTGCTGTAGCATAGACCAGATTCAGGCCTGCTGAATCTAGCTTTGTTTGTATAACTTGAGCACTAATCCAGGCCATCTTTTTTGGAGAAGGTTCTCCTGCACCATAGTGGCAGGAATGTGCAGTTAATACTTATCTGATTGAAGACTGCTGGAACAGGGCTCAGTTTTGAGCTTTTTTCTGGTTAATTGAATAACTTGTTTAAATCAGTTTGTTCATTTTCTATTGTTTTATATATATATATATATATATATATATATATATATATATATATATATATATATATATATATATATATATATTTATACACAAAAATTGCACTTTATTCATCTGCTTTTACTGTATTTGTGTTACTTCCTACTTTACTACTAGGGGCATTGACTACAACTCTGATCTGAAATATATAACAATAAGTATCCTTTTCTGAGCATTTAAAGTGTTTTTTTTTATTCTATCTGCTTTACTTTCCAAACAAAATAAAAAAGCATACTTGTTTCCCGCCTTTCTAAGCTAGTATAGTCCAGGTTTCAGGTTATTGCTGAATTCAGGGCTGTATTACAAATCTCTGTGTTTGCCCATACCTTAGTTGGATAGAAGTAAGTTTCTCTGTTCACCTGTGAGAGAGGGGAGCTTTGAGCAACCTATCTGTCCCCGGAGGAGTAGTTTATTGGTCATTTTGGGCTAATTTCTCTCTCTTTCATTTCCCTGCTATAAAAAATGCATTTGCCCGGTTCTGCGCACTGGGCAGCACTGGTTAGCTAGGGTATTTGCTCAAAATCATAGCAAGCACTTATAAACCCTAGCACTAAACCCCCCTATACTGTACAGAAGGAAAAGGCTCTCTCTTCGACCTTAGCAGCCATTCAGTAAAACAGTTCACTGTACTTATCCAGTTATGTCCAAAAGGCAATTTCAGGTGTACTCTCCAGTCCAACTGGTGAATATGGGCATTTTGAGGCAAGGTTACAACAGCCTCATGTACACAGACAACCCTCTCCTCCTACCGCCAAACATTAATACATGTGAGAGATGCAATTATACAGCCAAACTGGAGGTCAAGCTCTCTCAACCCAAGACTGGACCAGACAGTCAAGAGGAGAAGGGAAATACTTGTATCACACGACAAGTCTCAAATAGACCCACTAAACCAGCACCGGCAAAAAACACACATAAATACACAAAAACATACTCAGAGGCTCTAAATAAAAATCTGCAAAAGCAATGCAGACCTCCAAAGCAGACATCCAAGCAACCTTCACCCCCAAACACAAACCATGAAACACATACTTCACAAAACCAGTGTGCCATGCAATCACAGCCCTTAAGGCAAAATAACATACCCAACATACTAGCAATAAGTGACTCTATAGTCAGGCACACTGACATCCCACTCACTAGGCTGAATAAGGATAAGGTTACTGTTAGCTGCCTGTTTGGTGCCAGGATCTGCCACATAACACAAGCACTCAGGTCACTCCAGAACAAGTACAAATATGACTCTGTCATTGTCCATGTTGGTGTGAATGACCTGAGCCATACCTCCCTGGACTACATGAAAAGACACATGAAAGAGCTCTCTGATCATGTAGCCCAGGCCAGTATGACCCTGACCCTGAGTAGCATCCTGTCCTCACCAAGAATTATACCACGGTATAAAGAAAAAATTATCAATTTCAACAATTGGCTAAGTTTCTTGTGTCATTCCAAGGGGATCCAGCGTCTGTCCACCTGGGATGACATGCTCGACAAGCCATGTTGCTTCACTAGAGACAGCTTGCACCTGTCACCTTTAGGCTTTCGGATACTGGCCAAGGCTCTTGCCACCCACATAGTGCCTTTTTTAGGCAACACTCAAAAGACAAACCCACTGCCGTAAATAGCGCAAGTAACAAACAACTGAGGGTAATGTACTCAATGCCAGAAGTCTAAACCTCAAAATGCACACACTCAAAGCACTCCTCAGTATGGAGAAAATTTATATATTTGCAGTAACAGAAATCTAGTTTAAGGCTCCAGAGAGCACCCCAGCACTACCAGGCTACAACTCATACCTTACATTTTGGCCACAGAACCTGAACCGAAATACAAAAGGTGGGGGCGTATCCATATTCATCAAGGATACACACACCTCTAGGTTAGTGGCACAGCACGATGCTTCAGAGATCATCCATTTGCAACTAACAATGGGAAAAACTGAAATTTAAATTGTAGCTTGCTACAGATCACCCACCATGTCCCAGGACCCCCACTCCACATTTCTGGAAACACTGGGAAACATAAAGGTCCTACCAAACACGCTAATATTGGGAGATTTCAATTACCCAAACATTAACTGGGAGAACTACTCAAGTACTAACTCCATAGCCCAACATTTCCTAGAATTTATAAACTCAAACACCCTGGATCAACTAGTCAACACTCCCACCAGAGGTGACAACATATTGGACCTGGTCATCTTCAACAGGGGTGACCAGTGTTCCACACCAGAGGTCAACCCCTCGCTGGTTAGATCTGACCATAAGCAAATCACTTTGGATATCCACATTCTGCCCCCACCCTCAGACAAGGAAAGCACCATGAAAAACATTTCAAAAGCAAACTTCACATTACAAGACCGAGGCGGAAAGTTTCAAAGTCTCCATGCTAAAGGATAATGCTGTCCAAGCTGAAAAATCCTTTACTAATGCAGTCTACGGGCACCTTCAAGAATGCATGGATTATGCTATCCAAAGCAAAACCAAGACACACTACTCTAAGAAAAGGAAACCAGTCTGGTGGACTCTTGCCATAAACAAACTATACAATAGAAGGAGGAAATCAGTAAAGAAAAGAGTAAAATCCCAAGGAGAGAAGACATCCCTGAACAGTATCAGCAAGAAATTATGATCCCTCATAAAATCATCCAAGGCGAGCTTCGAAAGAAAAATTCCCAAGGACCCCAAAGATAACCACAAGGCATTCTTTAGCTATGTCAAGAATGTAAGTAACAATGCTCAGATCTGCTTGGAGTTAGTGCAGAATGGCAAAAAATACACTAAACCGACTGATATTGCTAACATCCTGGCAGACAGGTTCAGTGCAAACTTCACCCCCCTCTCACCCCCAAAAGGACCCATAACCATACCAGAAGAATGTAGAGCCCCTGAAATCAAAGACACTCAGGTTAAAACAGCCCCCTCCAAAGCCAAAAATACAGCATCATTGGGACCAGACGGTGTCTCAGGCTGCGTCCTACACGAGCTCAAAGATGAACTAACCCCTCTCCTACACACACTGTCCAAACTCAGCTTCTCCACAAGCTATGTACCCATAGGGTAGCGCACAGTAATGGTTATTCTGCTCCACAAATGTGGAGCCAAAACAGACCCTGGGAACTATCGGCCTATAAGCCTGACTAGCTTGGTCTGCAAGGCTATGGAACTCATTAACACAGACATTGGGAACCTCCAAACACTGGACCCTACCCAGTTCAGCTTTGTTAAGGGCAGATCATGCCTCCTAAACCTGGAGGACTTCTTTGAGACAGTTACCAAGGCTATAGATGAGGGAAAGGTAGTACACACAGCCTACCTAGATCTCACAAAAGCCTTCGACACCATTCCCCATTCTGGTATTATAGACAAGCTCACCAGCCTGAACATAAACCCGTACATCACAAGGTGGGTTGCCAGCTGGCTCAAGGACCGAACCCACATGGTGAGAGTTGTGAGAGCTAGGTCCAACTCTAAACCAGTTACAAGTGGCATTCACCAGGGCTCAGTCCTAGGACCCCTCCTGTTCGGCATATACTTCTCAGAGGTACAGGCAAGCACAGGAGGACTATGGCTGACAAAGTTCGCAGATGACTGCAAACCAGGGTCTATAACTGACTCTCTGGCTGACTCAGACATCCTCCAAAAGAGTCTCACTGAGATGGATACCTGGTGTCAGAATCATGGCCTCAAGCTAAATGCCAAAAAGTGCATAGTCATCCCCTTTGGAAAAAACAAAGTACCCCCAAACTACCACATAGGCGGTAGTCCCCTAAATACGGAAGACGTAATAAGGGATCTGGGACCCAAGTAGATAGTAATCTCTCCTTTGATAATCACATTGCCAAAGTGGTTAGAAAATCCTTCTATGTGGCCCACCTAATCACAAAAGGGTTCGTATCCAGATCAAAAGAGGTCATTGTGTCCCTCTACTCATCACTCATCAGACCCATCATAGAGTACAACCCCCCATTTGGGATGTACCTTACAAGACACCTGCAACAGCTAGAAAGACCACAGAAGTACATCACCAAGAGGATCACTGGCCTCAAACAGATGTCCTATGCAGCATGACTGAAGAAACTCCATCTGTACATGGTTGCATACCGCCTACTCCGAGGTGATCTCTGCCTGATATACAACGCCATGTCCAACCCAGAATTGATGGACATGCTCCACCTAGAGAAAACCATATCCTCTCGAGCCACACGCTCTAGGGATCTAAACTTCACCACAACAATAAACAGGACATGCTGGAGGGATAGATTCCTGTCCCAGAGACTTCCCATGCTTTGGAACAAGATTCCAATCTACATTAGGCAGAGCTCCTCACTAACACTCTTCAACAGAAACCTTGACGAGTGGGTGGGAAACAGAAAGTTTACCCCGGGGATCACTTCAGTGGCTCTGCTGGACAGAGGCACAGGGAACTAATCTAATGGGGCGGCGAAAGCCAACACATTCTGGCTAGGCTTATTAATGCCTACGGGCAGATAGCCCAGTACCTACCTGTGAACCTATGAACCTAATAACAGGTATTGCATGATTATCAATTAATTTCCTTAAGTAGCAGCTCTAAAATGGATGCAAGGACATGTGTAGTGTGTTAGAGTACAGTGCAGATGACCCGGGGTTCTAATCCAGGGCATGCATACATTATTTATACTGTTGTGAGACTGCAACTTGTACAAATAACGTGGAACAGCACTTTTTGTAAGTTATTTTCATAGACATTTACAAAAGGTGCATGTCAATCAGCATCGCACAAACCAATGCAGTTGTTTTAATGTGTGTGTCTGCAATGCTAAGTGTCATGAACCTTTTCAAATGTATCAAAATTTCGTACTCTCGATAAGTGTGATTATTCGGAAACATGCTGTTTCACGTGTAATAATTTATGGCCTGCTACAAATGAAGGATTGGAACCTTCACCCTGCTTTTGTCAAAACTTACCTATTTCTGTGAGCTACTGTGCACTGTGCATGTATAATGGAAGCCAGTGCCATAGGCTTCAATACAAAGGAACATATCACTATTTTAACACACAGGTCCACACAGTTAGTTGAGTATCAAATATTTTCTAGGATACTCAACACAAACTGTTAATTGGTATGCACGTATATATATATATATATATATATATATATATATATATATATATATATATATATATATATATATATATTCATTACTTCATTAACTCTGTTGTGAGTTGTGGTCATAGCTTTAGCTCATTAAAACATGATTGTGCTTCACATTTTGGGTCCCGATGGTACTAGGTTCTAAAATAGCATCATCTAATTTCTTCATTTGTTCTTTGCATATGTGTTGGTGGTTTGGAATAGTGTTACAGTTTGTACTTTTATAAGTACACACGAGCATGTGAAATACAGCAACATACTTTCTCACATTTGAGTGTTTATGGGCAATGTGCAAAACTGGTGGAAAACTTACTGCAACATACAAATGGGGAGATAGGAAAGTACTGAAATAGGGAGCAAGAAGGGTAGAAAATAGAATGATATATTGCAGAATACATCCAATAAAAGTGAATAAGATCCTGTTTACTATTATGGATTGATGCTGCACATCCTGCACCATTGTGCAACACTTCTTTAAAGAAAAGAAAATAAAAGCCGTGATACGAAAGTGGTGAAATGGATTGGAAGCCTAATGCAGAGGACTGGCGACCTTTAAGACATGTATGTGCCTCTCCAGCCTGTTCTATGTATGTCATATTGTACATTGAGGTCCCTGGAACAGGTGGCTGTTGGCCCATATGACTTAAGGATGTGCAGCATATTCATCCCATTATGTGCATCATCCCATCTGGGCCAAAGACAGCCATGTAATGCATAGATATTCTGCCTAAAGCTATATATATGATACTGCATACAGTGACAGCTACTTTATTCTGCCCACAGAAGACACATGTTAGAGACCCTCTGATGTTTTATTACTCAGAGATGTCTGAGGTCTGTCAACTTGCTGCAGGTGTCTGGGACAATACATATCAAAGGGAGGATTATAGTCATTAATAGAGCTGATGATGGATGAGTATAGGGGATTGGTAACATTAATTGTTCTCAATGTAATGCCTTTCCTAATCGGATGTAAGATGCAGAATGCCCTCATCCCCACAGTACACACAGTTTGCAGTTGACATGTGTAATGTATATTGATGCAGAATTTGCTAACATGCAGTCTTCCTATTATGTAATGTATATGTCTTACTGCAGCCCACTCCTATCACTACTCCAGGACATAATTTCACAATTGCTATGGGCAATAATTGAATATATCTGGTGCCTGCTATTGTCAGTCTGACATAACTCCTACCTGCTTATTTCCTTTTTCTACACTTTTGTGCTTCAAGCAAAATAAGCATTATTAAAACTATTTTCAGCAAGTGACACATCGTGCAAATGTGTAGTAAAAATATAAAGATTAAAACATTATGGGACACAGAGTCACAGTCTATAAAAAACACTAACTATTGCAAAAACATCTCCAAAACTTCAACTTACATTGCACCTAAACACCATTAAATCTTCATCAAGCAGGATGGCTTTCTTAGTACTTTTGGCCACAGAAGCTGCTTTCCAAAACTGGAGTAATTCCTCACACAACACCATAATAAAACCTGTACACTGCTATCAAACCATACACTGTATATTGTACAAGTGCTTCTATATTTGGACACAGACCAGTTAGTAGGCACAACTCCAGTCATAATTATGATTATGAGTATACATCTCTCTTACAGTCCTGTTTTTGTGGGTGGGGGAAAATACACTTACTGTTAGGATACAAACTAGCCTGAAGTCAGAAACTGCAATGGACTAGAGTCGCTTCCTAACTTCTCTCTTGCATGATGTAACAATAGTTAGCTGTGGTTGGAAAGTGTGAGTGTTTCATGCCTGACGCATAAAATTACATACGGTAACACTGTAGTAATATAAGTGTGTGTATTCACATGTTATCTGCAAAAGCACCACTATATATTTGCATACTGTAACAAGGTAAGACATATACGAGGATATGTCATAATAGGTATCAACACTACAGTCTAGGTTCAGGCCTTACCTTGCAAATGCGGCAGCTGACACAGCATTAGTTCAGGGCTGACTCTGTCTGATGTAAGCAGTACACAGCCAATACATGCATAGATAAAGGTAGTGTGAGCTGGCTGACATCAATTTTAATATATGTATGTGAGTAAGAGGAAGGTATTAGACCTTAGGTGGCCAGTGAATGTGCTATGCATTGTCTCTTAGCCAAAGCAGGGGCATATTGAGCACTCCTACATCTACTTACAGGGACAGTTCCTGGGGGTTCCTACTCTGAGTCCTAATGTGACTATGGCTGTGGTGACCTAGGCACTGGTGGGGGGATGTGTATCCATTCCCCTTGCTGATCCTGCTGCAACTGTTTCTGCAGGATCAGATTGTGCAGCATAGCACAAACTGGGAATATGTGTGTATGTGTGCCTGGAGTATACTGCAAGGATCCACCACAAATATCTAGGCACCATAACTGTGACTTCAGAAGCACAAACACATGCTCTATGATGTTCCTAATTTGTGTGTGTGCCTCCTTATGGCATTCTTATGTGGGTGTGTGTGTGCATTTCTGATGGGTGTCATCATCCACAGTTCCAGGCTGTATCTAGCATCCCCCAGTAAATAGTCCTGTGGGATGTCCCCCCTAGCAAACATCTGGCACATCTTTGATGTGTGCTAGATATGGGTGTTGTGATTACTTCCAAGGTTACCAGCACACACATTCAAGATTATCCCCTGGGCATTGAACATGACTTGGCAGTTTATGGAGTGGTAACCCTTGTGGTTAATGTAGATTCTACCCTGCTCACTAGGTGGTGCCTTGATGTGTAGATGAGTGAAATCTATGGCACCTAGTACTTCAGGGTAGTGTGCTACATGATAGAAGTGTTGCATATTGCTGACTCTCTCCTCAACAGTAAGGGGAAAATATACATGTTCACTGGCATGTATAAACATAGCATCCAGGATCTGGTGGAGTATCCTGGATGCTGATGCCTATAACATCCCCATCATGTCCTCAGATGGTTTTTGAAAAGTACCTGTAGCTAATATTCTAAAGGCTACACATACCTTAGTTTCCACTGGGATGGGTTCCCTTTGGTTGTCTCTGACTCTGGGTTGAGGCCAGCAGAGCTCACAGAGCTCTTGTAATGTGTCCCTGTCCACCCTGTAGCGCTCTACAATCTCCAGCTTGTACAGCACGAGGTAGGTTACCCTGGGCCTGAACACTCTTCTCCTTCTTGGCCTAGGCCTATTGTCATCAGCACTGGCAGCATTGACTTCAGCCTTAAGCACATACAGATGTAGAATAGCTGCAGCAGCCCCTAGCATTTTGTCAGTTAAAACTTCCAAGTCACTACTCCAATGTTATTGAAGTATTGAGGGAAAATCAGAATGTAGGCTGTATGCATACTTTATACATTTCATGATTAGAACCAGCATATGGTATTGGCTGCTTTCAAAGGCATTCAACTGCTTAGGATATAATTAACAAGATTTAAAAATCCTGCTACAGTGGGCAGTATTGCCCTCTGTGCACCGACAACCAGCAGAGTGCAGCTGTGCATAATGATAGCAAGTAATAATATGCTAATGACTGATAATTACACTCTATTTCTATGATTTACAATGTCAGCACAATATGATAAAAATTTACATACCCTAGACTTGAACCCAAGACTATCTGCATCCTACTCCAACACCTAACAGTTAACTAATACCACAATATTTCCATAATCTTGTATGATTTCTATAAGCAATTCTTGGCTTTTTAGGATACCATAAGAATTAAGTTAACATTTTTTCTATTTTCTTTAAAAGTTTTTTGTCAGGTATTCAAACTATTGAATGCAACACACACACATATATACATATATATATATATATATATACATATATATATATATATATATATATATATATACATATACATATATATATATATATATATATATATATATATATATATATATATATATATATGTATACATATATATATATATATATATATATATATACACACACAGACATATGTGTGTCTGTGTGCCTGTATATATATATATATATATATATATATATATATATATATATATATATATGGATCTAGGATGTGCCCCCACTTTAATATTCTCCCTCCGAGACCGCACTATAGTGGGGAAAAGGAATTTTCCTTATCCACACCGTGTAATGACCTCGTAACAGGTATACTTACGAAAGTGCTTCTTCAGTGAAAAGCACTTTCTTGTATATGCCCGTTGGGTTTTGGACTTTTGATCATTCGATCAAAAGTCCTAGACCCATATATATATATATATATATATATATATATATATATATATATATATATATATATATACCTATCCTGAAAAGTAAAAAAAAAAAATTCACTCCATTTTTTTTAATACGAAGTAACACTTCTTCAATTACTTCCTAAATATTTTAGTTCTTTTCCTTCCCGATTATATTTATATTAATCTTTAAGCTTATTATCTAGCATTTGATTTAATACTAAAGTTTCAGTGTATTTATTATTAAATTTCAGCAGTGATACTTCTTGAAACATTTCAGTTTCCTCACATATTTCTTAGATTGAATAATTTAAATCTACTACAGTTAGAATAGTATATAGTTATAGTTAGAACCCCCGGAGTGAATTTCCAGTTACCCATCCAATCATCCAAATTGCACTTAAATAGGGCCAACAAGTGTCTTTGTTTAACATGAGTAGGAAGCTTGTTCCAAAGGTGAGGCAACATCTGTGAGACACATCTGTCTCTCCAGCAAGTTCTGTTGATATTGCATACCAGGTTAAGGTCACTTGAGTGAGTGACCCAATTGCCATTTGACTTGTGAATGTGCAGTATTTCCATTAAAGCTGGGTCAGCTATCTAATTTTATTATATGCTTTGAAGTCTTTATACAGGTCTTTCAATATTCCAATAAATTGTTCTTGAAATACAAAGGCTTCTAAAGTTTTAAACAAGTAGCTCCAATCTGCAAAATCAAATGTTTGCTTGATATCTCTGCTAATTAGAACCATTTCCTTGTTTATTCATTTTGCTAACTCTAAGATAGCTAATCCTATTTTATATTATCATATGTTAAGCTACTGACTATAAATCATGTTTGAACTTTATCAACTAAATTATCTACTATGTTTCTTAATCTTGTTGTGAAGAAGAAAGGAATTATTTTACAGTCTTCATTTAATAACAAAATAAGTGTAAATGGGGAAACTAACTTTTTTTCCTTGTTTATGTATAGCTGAGATTACAGAAAATTTCTATGAGGGAGGAATTATTTTGTCAGTCTGAATTATCCTGAAAATGTCACATAGTAATTCTAAAATTATGTAATGGAGGCATACTATATAATTAGATATTTAATCCATCTAACCCTGGAGCTCTACCATGTTCCCCTTTTTAAAATCTTCTTTAGCATTTATCAGGGTAATATGCTTACTCAAGAAATATATTTGTTGGTCATTAAGCTTATTAGTAATTTTTTTTCTTCAAATACCTCTCAGTTTTTTAATTATCAGGATTGTTATTTTTATCTTTATTAAGCTCCTCAAGGAAATTTAAAAAAAAATATTAAGCAATTTCTCTGTGGCTTAAGTAAGCTTTTTAGTCTGAGGATTTTGGATATGATTTGTTCCTTTTTGCTTAACATCTTACTTCTATTTGCTAATCCATATACATTTTAAGTCATCACATAAATGTCAATTTTATGTTTTCTAATGCTATCTCCACTTTATAAGTCAAAACTGTTTGATATTTTTCCATTAATTTTTTAATGACTTCAGAATTATCTAATTTCTTTGTTTATTGTTCAAACCTCTCTTTGTGTATTTCACCTTATATTTTAAACAACACTTTATCCCACTCTTTCATTTTATTACTGGCCTATCTTCTGATTTTTTCTTCAATATGCATTTTTTAAGGAGTCCCATATTATGACTTTACTAACTTGACCATTATCTTTCAAAGGTAAAAAAAAATCTTGATTTGCTCGTTAAGGTAACTCTTAAATACTTTGAATTTCATCATCTCTACTCGGATTCTATAAGTAATCTGAAATTTGCTTATGCTTAAGTACTAAATACTTGGTGTATTATGATCAGATAAAGGACAAGGAATAGTTTTAAAACAATTCACTTTCTTAAGTAAATCTGTAGAGGCATAAATCCTACCAAATCTAGTTTGTGTCATCATTCTTACAAATAGCAAGTTTGTGCTCGTAAATCCTTCTCACTCAGCACATTATAGTTTTTTTCCGATGTAGTAGCTGTGACAGGTTTCACAGCTAGTAATGTAAACTACACACTGGGACTTACAATTAAATCATTTATCTGCCCAAATATCAATGTTCAGTGCACTTAAATGAATGAAAAAGAGTGTGATACATATCTGCAGTGTCTACAATTTCCACACTGGAAAGTACCAGGTGTCAGATAACTTTGACTATGTTTGATAGCTTGCCATTCTAATATGCTTTTGTTGTTAGAAATTCTTTCATAGGAAAATAATGGTTTATTTCCTATAACCTTAGCTAGGTCAGAATTTTCAATTACGACATCCAATTATCATTAATAATGTTTAATGATTTACATGTTGTTGGATATGGGAATAGGACATGTAAATGTAAAATTAAAGTCATTAGATGTTTCAGACACACCCTAAACTATAAGGTGCTTAGCGAGAAGGATTTACAAGCTTACTCTCACTATTTGTAAGAATGATAACAACAACACATTAGCAAAGCATGCCTCAATGTGCAATGAATTTTGTAAACTTACTTTTTTATTTTAGACACTGTGAGCAAGAAAAAGTTTGGCGGGGACTTTACTAGATTACTTGAATGTCAAAAGTCAGCCTGGCAGATCAAGTTAAGGGCTAACTGTGCTCTGGGACTGAATTAATTAATATTAAATGATTTTTATATTAATGTTTTTTTCATTAAACATTTAAGAATGCTTTAATGTTTTTACAATCATACTTGAAGGGTTATTTATTGCTTAGTATTTGTTAAGGAAGTGTTTTAATTGTATAATGTAGTGTGCACCTTTGTGACTTTTAGATTTAATGATTTTAGGTCACATGATTTAAACAATGTTCCTTTTATATATTCAGTTCATGTTAGACTTGTATTTATGATGAAGTTCTGTTGTTATGATATTAAATAGAACAAAAGCACTTAAATAATACAAGTTAGTGCGTGGTGCTTTGCTTGGTGGATTTGATGGATTTCTGATGGATTTCTGTTGGTTTTTCAGTTGTTTGTTAATCCAGCACACTCTTGTTTTCTGCTCTTTTATTAATCTAACATATTATATATATCATTCCTTGTGCATTTGCATGTTATTCATAAGATGTTTACTCTTGTTTTTAATTCTAGTATTTCAAGCAATCTTGACTGTATATGAAATAATTTTTGCTTGTTTAATTTAAATGAATTGAATATGTGTTTTTAGCCATTGTGAACTGCTGTTCTGATTTAAGCTTCAGATCCAGACATTATAATTTGATTACAGCACACAAAAATAACAACTCACACCACACAGCAGCTGCTAATGTTCTCTGTAAGTTTATCTTTCTTCTTAATTTTTAAACTGTTCTAATCAATAACACACATCTTGCTTTACTTCTTTCCATTAACATGTATAGTTAGAGTTAATAACACTGCAAAACAAGCTATTAACATTCAGCAAAATATAAGCAAATTATATGCCAGCAACAGCTCAATGTAAAACATTACCATTGCTTTTATTTTACCAATTCTTCACTTCTAAGAAAAGAAACAAAATGTTACTTTGAGTAGATTTCTCACATATATGCTGGGAAAAAAAAGAAAAAAGAAAGTTCCTTTCTGTTTTTACAGATGTCATTGATGAACTTTGACCTAGATTTTCATCAGAATATCTCAAGGGGGAAGCAAGGTAAGCTACAATCCAGCATTCTGACTTAAGTGGAACATTATTTTGTTCTTACACTTTTTTTTAAGTGTTACTTGCTTCATAAATGATATGTGAAAGGAATGTGTTACACAGAAACAAAGAAAACACTTCTAATTAGCATATTATGTAGATCTGGCATTCATTTAACCCAGCATTGCACATACTAAGCAAAGTTAAACAAATAAAATAAAAAAGTTTAACTTATATAGTTTTAAAGTTCCCAATTCTATTGTGTATCATTTGATGACATTCTCTTACAGGAAGTATTTATTTAACAGTTAGAAATACACTTATAAGCTTAGGTAAATTAAATATATTCTGTATTTCACTGTCAGTATAGTAAAACAGTAAAATTAACCATTTATATTCCTTGTCATGAAAAATATTTTAGCTTAAAATATAAATACATACCTACATATGTTTTGAAGCTTGAATAAATGCAGTCCTTTTACTTAAAGGACAGATCTATTGTTTCAGAAAATAAAAGTCCTACAATCAAAGAATAAAAGTCACTTGTTTTTAAGCTTTTTAATTTTAGAAGCAGTTTTCCAGGAATTCAGCTCAGACTGTCTCTTGAGGGATATACTGTCCCATTCCATTTCTTCAGTATTATTAAGGATTTTATTGCTGTTAACAAAAGTGGATGCCTCCACCAGCATGTCAAATATTTTAGTTCCTTCAGAAAAAAATAATTTGATCTTAGCAGGAAATACCAAAGTGACTTTAACATTGTTCTTTTTTAGTTCCTTGATAAGTAGTAAACATGTTTTTCTTTTACTCTTTACTTTACTGGAATAATCATTGTCAAATCTGATTACATGTTCACTTATTTAAATAGTTGAGCTGGACCATGCTGTTTTTAATATTTGATCTTTTTTAAGCTAAGCATAAACTTAATTATAATTGAATGTGGTTGCAAGGTTTCCTTCTTTGAAGGTGCTCTCGGAGATCTATGCACCCTTTCAATTCCAAAATATAGTTTCATCTAGATTTAATGTTTTGTGAAGCCAGGTTATTAAGACATTTATTATATTGTCTGCTTTATTCTTTTCAGGTGAACCATACATTTTGATGTTATTTCATCTAAGTCTATTTTTTAAATCATCAATTTTATCCATGAGCCACATATTTTGTTTTAAAAGAAATTCAGTCTGAGATTCAACCTTCATTTATTCTCTCTTCATGATCATTTAAAGTTTCTTCCATATTGCTGATTTGTGCACTTTGTTGTTTCATAACAATTTCTAAATGTTCCATCTTTTTTCTGGTGTCTTCTTTGAAACTTTCTAAGTTGGTATCCAGTTTGCCTGTTTTAAGTAATACATCCTTTTCAAAGTGTGATTTGATGAAGTTGGATCATTAACACATCATTGAGTGACCATTACTGCTAATGAGGTACACTTCGAGGGTGTTTTCAGTGGCAGATTTAGGCCAGGGTACAAGGGTCCAGGCAACCCCATTTTTAAATCTCTGGTACAATTTTGCTTAAAAAAATAAATGCATTTTTAATTGGAAAATGCACCACTAAAACATTAGAGTTTTCTTCTTAAACCTACACCTGTTTTTTTTTTAATGGTGTGCATCATAGTCACATTGGAGATGCAACTGGGTGTCAGTCATATGATCTTATTCTATGATCCTGAATAGCTCTGCCAACTGAGTCTCCAGCTACAGTTGAGGAAGACACATATTGTGGAAAGATCTGTTATCTCAGTGTAACTCAGACTAACAGTAACAGTACAATATATAGCCAAAAGTGCAGACTCAAGGACGAGATCTAGTAATTCAAGCCAGAACAGGAGGTAAGTACAGTGACCATGAGGTAACTTTTTCATACTAAGCAGGCCTTGCAGATTCCCTCTTAAGCATTGTATCTCGTTTGGAGTGGTACATTGAATGAATTCATTTTCCTTGAGAAGCTTTATTAAGTTTTGTAAAACAGATACATTTTCATAAGTGATGCAGATTTAAATTGTTTTTTTCATTACATGTTGTGCCATATATGAAAAACACTCTTCCAGTATCTTCATATATCTAACTGTTAAGTTCATTGGCAGTACAGCCTAAGGACACAGCAGAATCATTAGCAGAATGTACCCATGAATTTAAATAAATAAAACAAACATTACACATAAAACAGTTGCTAGTGTGTGATTATTTTTGAGCACAGTGGACATATGACTGTAATATTTGTATAGAACACATCCAAAAGGTGAAAGCTACTGAAGGCATCCTGTCATTCATAATACATTTCTACTGATTTATCATCTTAGTTTTACTAAAATGATGAAAGCTTAGAGAGGGCACTATATATATATATATATATATATATATATATATATATATATATATTTTTTTTTTTTTTTTTTTCCATAAAGCAAATGAAGTCCTAATCCCAGAGAGGGGAACCATAAAGCAACAGTTAAGTAGTTAAAGCTTGCCACATTGTCTTAAGTTTTTATACTTGTTTTTGAAACCCATTTTGCTCCTCATCTGAAGAAGAGATTAACTTGTGTCAGTTAACTAAAAGCTAACTTTCAGAATGCTATAAAAAATGAGAGGTCCAAAGTGAAATACAGCTACATAGCTCAAGCCAGCTTGTCTGTCTTTGTTGTGCTTATTAGCAAATTGTGGATGGGAAACTAAGGAATTTCCTGGAAATGTAGATTGTGGAGTGCAAAGCTATGCACTAGCCTTCTGTCTGCAAAGTATGGAACACTACCTCTCAAAATGGGGAACAAATGGGCAACCTGTGTAATGCTTACTTCCAGCTTCACTTAGGAAACTTGCAGCATGGTGAGTAACAGTTTCCCTTCTTCTGCATGGAAAAAATAATTTGATTAAATAACATGATTCTGTATTATTTACCATGGATGTTTATTAAAAAAAAAAACTGTTACTGAATGTATGACAGACTCTTTCAATATGGAACAGACTGGAATATGGATGGACTTGTAAAAGACTTAAAATGAAGAACATTCTTCACAATGAGGTACACATAAGAGCTATACCAGTCAATACTCTTCTGACAAACACATAATATATACTTATTTAATCATCATGGTGTACTGCATATCTCATTTCCCTTATAGAACTCACTCTAACTAAAAACAAACGTGCCCACAGTTTAATTTTTTTTCATCTTAATGAAGCACATAACTGTTTTCGTTTTTATTTATTTATTTTTGCCTTAAGTTAAAAACATAAGGTTTCTTAAGCAGTGAGTGGTAAAGAGCAACCTTGCAAAATAGACACCCTGCTTGTTACACTCTTCCTGCTGTTTGGATATGCGAGCACCAGCACATGTGGTACACACAAGTATATGTGCTGTATATTACACTTTCCACAAGAGTAGGACACAGAGTAAAAAAGAAAAAAATGCTGACAAATGCATAAGTAATATTCAAATTTGTCATCTGGATTTATTTAGTAACTGTATTTTCCTCAATTTTGTTGTAAAACTGAAGAGACAAATGTGTACGTGTTTTTTTTTTATCTATATGCTATACCTTTTGCTGTCTTCATTATGAAGACCATGGAAAACCGAGTGTTGGAATGACTCATTTGGCAACTCTGACCACTATAGGTGCTACTAGTAGCTTGTTTTTCCCAATACACAATGCTTTGTCCTACTCTCAGGGAGATCATCTGTCTAGTTACATGATAAGCAGATTAGTCTCATACCATTTTTTTGTTTAGAACAGAAATGTGCCACAACGAAGGTATGTGTTTTACTATGAAACATTCCTTAAAAGTGTAAGGCAAATATACTCAGAACCTTCAAGTTACGAAAGGATTGTCAACAGTGGCATAAAGTGCAGTGTGAAAAAAAATTGAAAATGTCCTGCTACTCCTATTATGTATGACCCTAGATATTAATATAAAGATTTTGCTTTGGTAGTAACGGAATTTACTTTTGATGCTTAAAAACAATATAGCTTACAAAACTGCTAGGCATAGCTTTCAGCTGTTACCTTCAGAATTGTGAACATGTAAGGAAATAATAATAATGACAGGAAAGGCCTCATATTAAGGACAGTTTTTATATACTGATACAATTAACTTAAATAGGTAGAGAAATAGGATGAGGATTAACATATTTTCTGATGTAAATCTAGTCCTGTGACTGGAATGGTTATTAACATTTACTGATGATTATCAGTATTTACTGACAGTGATTTGTAAACCACTTTTTCTCAGAAAAAAATCAGCTTTAGTAGAGATGGAGCAGACTTTTGAGTCAAAAATCATGGACAGTTGAGAAGTATGCTGGTAGCTAATAAGAGTTACTGATTTTATTTATAAAAAACTGGCAGAAATTATACTTGTATAAATAAATGTTTATTTCATGTCAACATATCGAATGCCAGAAAGATATAAATGTAATGTATTGCAGCGTTAACAAACTTGCAGCAATGTGTGTTTAGATTTCAGAATGTTTAGCTTTTGGATCTCTCTTCATAGTCTCACACACACACACACACACACACACACACACACACACACACACACACACACACACACACACACACACACACGCACACACACTATTGATTCCCAGAGAGGGAACCTGTGAAGAAGAGGGTGTTTGGAAAATACTGCCCAGGAAGGTGGGCTTAAACTAATGAGTTTTGATACAATGCAGAGAATCTGGAAAAAATGAAAGATAAAACAAGGAGTTCTTGAGGACCACACATTGATGGGCCCCCTAGGTAGTATACCAGATGAGAATTCTGCATTATTAATGTCAGGTGAAAATAATAAAAGTTGACAGTGCAGCAGCTGTTGACCAGAAAGTGCTTAATCGTGTTTGGGTAGACGTACACTCCTGATTTGAAGGCATTGTATTTATTTAGGTCTGCAGATTAGTCTTCACTCATCTAGGCTAAATGGTCACAGTGGGGATTATTTTTTAAACCTTGCTGGCCTTAACTGAGTTGGTTGTAGTAACAGCGGTTCCTGTAAATGGATGCACATAATGATGTAAAACTATAAACCTGTAACTTCAACCATTGGTTAATATAGTTGTTTCCCTTTACAAATTCCTAAATCTTGTAATTGTCACAGAAGTTGTGTCCAATAGACTGCTAGTTTAAGGGGACTTTTTTGTGGGTTGTCGACAAAGGTTTACAGTTTGACTTCTATCAGATTGCCTCTTTACTGGATCACTAGTTGGTATTTCCTTCCTCCATGTGCATGTTAAATGCAGTTTACTAGACTGATGCCCATCTCAAATTCTTTTTCAGCAATAACTTGCTGTCTGGCACATTCATTTTGTAGAGAAGGTTGGAGACTTGAGATGAGTTGGACAAAATTTAGTTATGACAGGATAAGGAATAAACTGGGAAAGGGTCATTTAACCCATTAGGTTGCATTAAAGAAGTAGAAGGGAAATATTATAGCAAGACAGACTGCTATGACAAATAAATGTGGCAAATATGTAAGTGCAGCTCAGCTTGTATTCACCTAAATTATGCTCTAATATAATTTCATTGCAAAGCTTTTTCTCATTTCGTTGATTGAGTCACACTTCATAGTTTCAATGATGCACACTGTATTTATAGGTTTAGACACTTTTATTGTTGTGTGAAGCTTTTGAGACCAAGAAAGTGTTGAAGTAAGAGTAGAATGTATGGCCAGCAACCAGATGTCCAAATGCAAGAGGTAGAAGAAACAAGATAATCAAAGGTGAAACCCTTAAAACAGATTTTCTGTTTTATTGAAATGAAGCAACTTCAGAGTTGAGCATTGTAAGTAGCTATGTGTATGGTAAGTACAACTCACTATAAAAAGTTTTTGAGGGGCTTGATACCACACAAATTCAATTTTTTCCACTAGACAACTTAAACTCAGTCAAACATGTCAGTCTAACTGCTGTAATCAAAATGCTAGATCTGTGTTCCATATAATGAGCAGTGAAGGTACCATAACCTGGACTTTTTTTTTAATAGAGCAGTACTATTGATTTACACCTTTTAAAGGAACCATAATCAGGCCCTTTTATTTCTTAAATAGAGCAACACTTTACTGATTTCTACATTATCACTTTACATACTTTGCAATCCCCATCCAAAGTGCGCTCATTATTTTGTCATGGATTGCTGATAAACACTAATTTTGTGCTTATGTAATGCTAATAAACCAACTTTGTGTCCAAGAAACAGTGTCTATATTCATATTTTAATAACTTACCATTTGCTAAGTATGTAAGTTCATATATTAAATTGTACTATTTAGTCTTAATCTCTAGTTTGATTTAACATTGCACCTTAAACAAAAACACTTAAATACACAAGCTATTTATGATAAAATTTGATAGTGACAATATTGCTTTATTTTCACTACATTACACATTTTAACAATTGGACCAGTGACTTCCTTCCTTGTATTGCAGTCTCCTTTTGTTAAGTACATGTATATCATATGTGCTTTGTTCCATGTCAATGTCCTCTTCAAACTCAATATCTGAATTCCATACAGCCATTTGTAGAAGGAAGTTCTGTTTCTGATGTCTAATAATTCTCATTTCTACATTTGCAGTCTATATAGTCGTCTGTTTTATCCCTGACTTGGCATAGGAAAAAGAAACATCTCTTCCAGACATGTCTTGAAACAACTGGTACTGTTTATGAATTTGCTGTGTGATACACAGGAAATAAGGCCTACCACAGCCACATCACAACTATGTGCAAATGAATACATAGTGCTGTCTTTTCACGTCAGATAATCTTATGGTTATCTTTGTACTTCCAGCCAACCCAGTGTTCTTCTTTCCCACTGCCCCACCCTGCTAGCTGACTTTCCAAACTGCACCTACCTTTTTGCAGATTTCTGGATTTGCCACTGATTAGCATGCCCAAGGTTAAGCTAACCTACATAACTACTGCTACTACTGAATGTAAACAAACTTAACACACATTAATACACATTCCTATACTGTACAGGCTTGTGCCTGTCATCTTGTAGAAACTAACATAATATTTACCCCTATTATTCATTGTACAAATTGAGTGATTTAGAAAAGTGAATGAATTGAGATCTAATTAGCATATTCAACAAGAGACTTTATCTACACCTTACAAGTATGATGTGGGTTTTGGATCTTCCATTACACTTTGGGAGATTACTTTCTTTCGTTCTCAGCTGTTGTGAAAAAATAATTATTTTCCAGAATTTTGTTCTACAACAAGGGAGGAAAAACTATCACATAATATTGCAAGGTATGTCCTCTTCCATACAGCTGCTCATGTTTACTATGTTGATATCTATTTGTTTTGTGCTATTTTCCAAATTGCTATTGAGATGAAATTCATGGGATCAGTGTAATATACTCATATGTATGGAATTTCTTAGTTGTGTAACAGGCAGACGTTTAAGACATTAATTTTCTGGATAGCTACATCTGTTGAGAATGCCACAGCACTGGTCAGCTGAACAGATGTGTAATACTGCTGTCTGTGAGTGATAATCTTTCCTACATTGGTCACATTGGTGATACACTTGTGATGGTGTCTACCTCTTGGGTGGACATTCTTACATCTGGTATTTAATTTTGTCTTCTGTTTTCTTTTGGGGGAGTTGGGGGAATGCATCATGCCATTACAGTTCCATTTTTAGTCCTGTACATTTAACAGCTTATATTAACTGTCATTCTGGAGAAATGTCATTGTTGCTTATACTGGAGTTTCTATTTTTTTTTGGGGGGGTGCAGGTATTTAATGTTATAGCTGACTATGTTGTCTACTGCCTATTGTATTGATATATTTTGTTTCATAACTATAAAGTGTGTGTATTACCTTGTGTGTTAGGCTGTTTTGTGATATCTGTTTTTTATTCCATCATAACGGGGATATGGCTCCTAAATCTAATAAAGAGACATCCTCATGAAAACACCATTTCTAAGAGGATGAGAATAAAGTGATATTTTAGGCCCTCTATCTCAAGTTTAGATAGCTTCTTGATACACAGGTCTCCAACAAACCCTTCCATAGCTGTATCGGCAGCAGGTGGTTGAGGATGTCAGTGCTGTTTGTGGCTGGGTGTGTGTATATGTGTGTGTGTGTGTGTGTGTGTGTGTGTGTGTGTGTGTGTGTGTGTGTGTGTGTGTGTGTGTGTGTGTGTATATATATATATATATATATATATATATATGCACACACACACACACACATATATATATATATATATATATATATATATATATATATATATATATATATATATATGTATATATGTATATATATAATTGCCTGGCACAAGGCCAATGACATGATTCACAAGGTCCACCTCAGAGTAGAGCATGTGACACAGGAGCAGAGGGCTACAGATGGTGGACCATCAGTTGAATCACCACATATCAAAATAGAAGAGTTCCTGTTATCAATCAGGGATGCAGATAGCTCACCGGAATTTGGAGCAGAGGTGGAACAGCCCCACAGGATTTCTGCTAATGATGCCCCAGATATGCCATTCAAATATCTTTGCATTCACCTTTGCAACTGATAGACACACGTAAGCTTGTACTACCTCTCTCTCCTAAGTGCAGCAGACACTGAGGTGCACTGACTGCATGCCTGTCAACTGTCCAGATTTTCACAGAATGCACAGATTTTTATACTCATATTTTTGCTCTGTTTCTCATGCACCTTGTGTTTTTCTTGTAAATCATTCAGGATTGAAGTCATTAATGATGACAAACGTTTGAGTTTCAGAATTAGTATCCTTTAAAAAGTGTATGCTGATACAAAACATGATATTCTATCAACTTTCTAAGTTTATAAGTAATTTTTAAAATCTTCTTTCATTAGGATCACTGTCTCACCATTGTTTTTTGCTTTGTCCAGATTTCTTGTGCTAGAAGGTTGAAAGGAATGTGTTCATGATACAGACATAGTTACATATATTGCTTACCTTTAGTAGCCACTAAAATCATAGCACTTGCATGAGTGGTTGAGATATTTTCACATAAGCATTATTGTTATTATTTTTTTTTGGTGTAATGTCAGGTGAAGCAATGTCGAGCACCAGCACTGTGGACCTAACTCCATCTGATGTTGGGCCATCTTTATCCTCTGGCAATGATGGCAAAGATGAACAGGCACAGTCAAGAGCTGCAAGGTATACCAGACCTAAGGAGTGTGCACCCCCACATCTGCTCCTCACACAATGGACACTGTCAGTATGCCTATGTATACCCATGACAGGAGCAATCTGACAATGGAAAAGTTGATGGGGACATGGTTGATCAGGCTAGTGTGGTAGCCACAGGTGCTGACTTGGCAAAGTTTCAACCTGCAAATAATGAGCAGAAGGTCTCACATACACACACACACACACACACACACACACACACACACACACACACACACACACACACACTGGTGTTGGTAGTGGTTCTCAAATAAGATATGCTTACCACCCTCCCACTGAGGATGATGTGTCAATAGCTCCTGCCCAATATATGTACAGGGTTTTTGTGAAGACATGGGCACATTCCACCAGGGTCTCAGAAGAGGTCATGATGCTACTGCATTTTGTGCATTCTGACATATGAGACTGCATGAACCATGTGAGTCATTCAAACAGGATCAATGAGATACTGGATCAGGCAGTGTCCATTCTGAATCATCTGTTGGTGAAGGGGCAACACCCATAAGGCCAATCTGCTGGTATATCAACAGATGTCAGCTGAAATTTCCATGGACATGCCAGATCCTGCTCCCTCAGTGGTAGCACATACAGTGCTACATTGGTGGTGGATGTGTCTACAACCAGGTGAGGTCGTACACATGGTTATGACCGTCTACATGTTCATGATGACAGGTTTGCATTCAGACTTCCAGCTGGGGTCATAGAACTAGCAGTGCAAGTCCTTGCAGAAGCAGTTATCATGGGTGGTAGCATCCATGATGTGCTTAATCCTCCTCCATACATGGCTCAGACCTGACCAGTATGCCAAGGAGTAGTGCTGGCACACATACTTTGGCCATATACCTGCAGACACACGGACACACACACACATGCACACACACACACACACACACACACACACACACACACACACACACACACACACACACACACACACATACATACACACACACACACACACACACACACACACACACACACACACACACACACACACACACACACACACACACACACACACACACACACATACATACACACACAAACATACACACTCTACACTTCTGATGACACCACACACACACACACACACACACACACACACACACACACACACACACACACACACACACACACACACACACACACACACACACACGCACACATGCACACACGCACACACACACACATTCATGGACTTCCTGATATTGGACACACAAACTGCAGATGGGTGAATCACATGTCCATTATTTTCTGTATAGGGTCCCTATACATCCTCTGTTGGTCCACTGTTTCAATTTCATGGAGCCCAGGGTAGGTTAAATGTGATCTAATATCTGATAATATCTGCAGCAGCAGAACTTTCTATCAAAGCCACTTGCAGATACAGATTTAGAATAGCTATGGCAGCCCCTAATCCATTTGAATGATATCATATGGCTGAATTCAAAGCTTTAGTGAGTGCAACATGTTTGTACATGTTTGTATACCTATAAAATGTACATAAACATGTTGCGTAGGTTTTTTCATTTATTAGCGTACAGCATAACTCATTATACACTCATTAGCATATAGTTCTTCTTACTCCTGTTTTCAGGCTAGCCACGTCATGCATTGCACACACCAAGCTCATCAATGTTTGTTGTGGAAACAAGCTGAGCACTATGAGCAAGCATTCGTGAATCCCTGTCTGAGACATAAAAGAAATGTTTTGTCATATGCAACTATTCAAATTTTCTTATTTTAAGTAGCTTACAGACATATAAATGATCTCTTGTAAATGGCATTTAAGGTGTTCAAAGATCAAATTATTTTATTTGCACTATAACATTGGTAAAGCAGAAAACATTAAGTCTATAGAAAATAATATATTTCCAGCAGACGGTAGAAAAAAAGAGGCAATCAGAGGGTGAAAAGGAAGAAATCAAAATTGAACTAAGAAAGCTTGAAAAGCATTACTATAAGAAAAAAGTGAAAGAGCAAAGATGACAACATGGCTCCAGATGTGGGAGTACAAAGCCAGCTGGATGAGAATTGTATGTTAACAAATGTAGTAAACAATTAAAAGAGTGGGATTAATAAGACTAATGGTAATGAAGGTCATTTCTTTGTAACAACTAACAGAGTAAACATAACAGAATTAAGTCATGATTCTTCAGATCTTGCTAGAAATCATATACTAGTAATTGAAGATTCAATTATTAGAGGAACTGATACTAAAATTTGCAGACAGAGAATAATGAGCATTAGTGTTACGCTTGCCAGTAGCAAAAATACAGGATGTGAGAAGGGCCTTAGAATGCCTTAATGTAAGGATGTAGAGAGCTGTAGAATGCCTTAATGTAAGGATGTAGAGAGCTGTAGAATGCCTTAATGTAAGGATGTAGAGAGCTGTAGAATGCCTTAATGTAAGGATGTACAGACCTGTATAATGCCTTAATGTAAGGATGTAGAGTGCTGTAGAATGCCTTAATGTAAGGATGTAGAGAGCTGTAGAATGCCTTAATGTAAGGATGTAGAGAGCTGTAGAATGCCTTAATGTAAGGATGTAGAGAGCTGTAGAATGCCCTAATGTAAGGATGTAGAGAACTGTAGAATGCCTTAATGTAAGGATGTCTGTAGAATGCCTTAATGTAAGGATGCACAGAGCTGTAGAATGTCTTAATGTAAGGATGTACAGAGCTGTAGAATGCCTTAATGTAAGGATGTAGAGAGCTGTAGAATGTCTTAATGTAAGGATGTAGAGAGCTGTAGAATGCCTTAATGTAAGGATGTAGAGAGCTGTAGAATGCCTTAATGTAAGGATGTATAGAGCTGTAGAATGCCTTAATGTAAGGATGTAGTGAGCTGTAGAATGCCTTAATATAAGGATGTACAGAGCTGTAGAATGTCTTAATGTAAGGATGTACAGAGCTGTAGAATGCCTTAATGTAAGGATGTACAGAGCTCTAGAATGCCTTAATGTAAGGATGTACAGAGCTGTAGAATGCCTTAATATAAGGATGTACAGAGCTGTAGAATGCCTTAATGTAAGGATGTAGAGAGCTGTTTTTATTCATGTTGGTTAAAATAATCTCATCTTCAAGCACTTTGACTTTTAACAGGCAACTCACAGCTCTCTTAGACTAGCTTGCACGGGTATTAGGACAGATTTTTCAGAAATCACATCTATAACAATACATGCAGAATAATTACTAACCTGCTGGTGGCGTAGCCTTAGCAGTCTATCTGCATAGGCTTGCTGGTTCACAGCATGGGCACCTGCAGCTGTGAAGTAAATGAAGGGATATTGAGACATACCTGTCCATAATATAGACTACAATAGCAAGTCTTACATACTCCATTCAATGGCTAACTACTCAGTAGTGGGGCATTTTCATTCCCACAGGCCTCCTGTATCCATTGGTTCAGTTGGTCCTGCTTCTGTCTCTTCAGGTCTGTGTAGTGGTGTCTGACCTGCTCATCAGTCCGAGGGATGCCTGTGGCACTGGTGAGATCATGTGCTAGATGGTTCCAGGCTTCCGCTTTGTACTCAGTGCCTTGGAACTGGCCCTGCAGGAGTCTTGCATCATGATGATGGATGAGGAGCCAAACCATCACTTTTGACTCCTCAATGCCCCACCGTTGCACTCAAAAACAAAAGCCCTCTCCAACACCGGCCATTCTGACTGCAGATGGGAGCTACAACCAGTTATGGCAATTATTCCCGACTATGGAGCTTAAATATGTCTCATTTCCTGCACTTATTTGTGATTGGCCAGTTTTGAAAAATCTCAGCTGAGTGCACACCTGCTTAACACTGAGTAAACATTGATTAATATGTATATGTATGTTGACAGTGCATGAACAGCAAAAGCTGTCATGGCTTAGTGGTTCAATACTGTGATTATGGTGCACAGTATCCCGGGTTCATGGTCTGTCATTGCTGTTTATTTTACTACTGGCCTGACCAGCTAGGAGGTGTGGCTCTGTTTAGCCGACTTTGCTCAACTTTGCCCAACGTTGCCCGACGTTGCGCTAGTTAGCACAGTGCGCAGCTTCGCGCAAACATGTTTTGTTTGCGCTAGTTGGCCCGATGCGCAGCTCCGCTCAAAGCCATTGTGCTAGTTAAAGCAGTGCTTAGCTATGAGCAATTATTCTTCAATCTGCTTAATACTGGTAAATGTTGCTTAGCAGTGTTTCACATTGCTTAAGATAGTTTACTTATGCATTCATTAGTATGCATGACCGTTTCACCTTCTTATATATATTTAAAATATTGTTCACTACTACATAGGCCATTGCAATACATTTTAATAAAATTTAAAAGGTAAATGTCAGGAATTATTTTTATGCACAGATTTCCTACAGAAAATAGAATGGGGAGTGGTGGGACTCGAACCGGGAATGCCTCCTCTTTGTGCGAAGGCTCTACCACTATGCTATTGCTATTTGGCTTAATTTGCATATAAGTGGTTTATTATCCTCTTCGATGTCTCAACTGCTTACTGTAGCTAAGCAATGGGCACACCCGTGCACACACGTGCAAATATGGGCAGCTATATCAGGAATAATAAAAAAAAAATCTTTTACATTTTATTTCATTTGTACAGGGGTTTTGAATGTGGGGGAGTGTAGTGTTGGGGATATACACATTTGAGCAGACTCACTCATATCTGATGACATTTACAGATTTAGACACTTGCAGGGGCGTGGATATTTGGACTGAGCGGCAGTCTGACATGCCCCCTGCACTCATGCACACTCCGTGTTAGCCTTAGAGTTGACTCAGCGCACCCACATGAATATGCATGGCGTGGTGACGTCATACTCTTAGGGTGCCATTTCCGTGTAAGACTTATTTAGTCTTACACGGAGGATTACTGAATCCCGGCCAGTGACATTTCATCTATCTGTGTTAGTTGTTAATGCTAGGCACATTAGTCACAACATGTTTTTACTGGAAATCTTCTCACACATTTGATGTTGTTTGTGAAACATGGTAAAACAACATGGACCTCAGAACAGAAGCTGCTGTTAAAAAAGGAACAATTAGTGGGGCATATAAAATTCTGCACAATAACTATAGGAATCAATCAGAGGAGGCTAGAAAAGATTGGGAAGAAAGATTAGAAAAGCAATTCATAAGGAATCAATGGGAGGACATATATATGGCTCCTAAGTATTCAACAAAGCCTAAAGGATTTAGGAATTTTGCTTGGAAGTGCTTGCATAGGTATTTTTATACCCCAAGCAGATTCCAAAGAATTTTTCCTTAGGTAGATGGAAAAGGCTGGAAGTATGATGGGGAAAAAAGAGATAACTGGGAACATATGTTTTGGGAGTGTAATGAGTTGGCAGGCTTTAAAAATTCCTAAACGGGACTTTGTTGGAAATATTGGGTAAACAAATGTGTGTCACTAAGGAAATTATTTTTTTAGCTGGGATACAAGATTGGAATTGCCTAGACATAGTAAGGCCCTGCTAAGTTTAATTCTGGTGGTTGTCAAAAAAAGCAGTTACTAGAAAATGGAAATCAAAGTCTAAACCAAGTACATTTGAAGTACTGTATATTGTAACAGAGATAAAAGAACTGGCATCTTTAGAAAAGGGTAGGATCAAATTACATAGAAAAAAAATGGAAATTGTGGGAACAGTGCATGCAGAATAATGTTTTACATGAGTAAGATTTAAGAGAATGCAGGAATTAAGCAATTTCTATAATGTTCAATTGATGATATTTATAAAAAAACATACCTGATATACAATGTTTGTAATTAGGAACATGCTAATCTGATTTATTTTATATAAATATGTGTTTGTCTTAAGTGATAAATCACTAAAGGTGTTAAAAAAACTCTGGTTATAATGGGTATGGTCCTATGACTTTACTCTGGCTTATTTTCTCACTTTCTCATTAGTTTTATCATTTAGTAGTTAAATACTATTGTAAGTCTTGTGAATTTTTCATGACATTCAGAAACATGGCTGCCATAATCATATTGAAGCTATGACTTGCAGCATAATGCAGGCCAAAGCCAAGTATTAATTAAAATGTGACATCCAGCTAATATACCAGTGAACTGCCACCAATTAATGTGACGTCCCCCACTTAAACCTGGGTCAGTAATTTAGGAGTCTCAATCCTCACTACTGACTCCAGTGTGGGAGCGTCATGGAAAACACCAGAGCACAGAGCACACAAGAGTAAAATTCCACAGTTTCCCTTATGAGCACAACAGGAACATGGTCTATTTCCTGGGACTGTACTATATACCTTTGTCCACCCCAAATGTAATTCCTTATCATGTACGTCAGAGCAATGTGTTCCACTTTAAGACATCTGACTCACTCACACTCAAAATAAATTTAAATCTCACACACTCAAACACTTATGGGAAGTCTGGTACAGATCTCCAGCTGTGTTCCCTCCCCAATACAAATGGAAATGCTGCCACCAGAGTCAGACAGGTTTACATGCCCTTCAAAGGGTGATCAGTTATTACAAATTAAATATCAAAATAAATAATAGCTATGAACAGAAGTAGTCCGGCATTTGTAGTTACCTGGGGAGCATCAAACAGGTATAAGCACTCTCTAATCTCTAAAGAACATACCGATTGTCCAACCACAATGTAAAGTAATGAAAAACATTTAATGATGAGTAAAATGATTATAAGAATGTAAATTAACAATGTTCAATAAACAGCAGAATTCAATCACCAGAAATATAAAATTAACCTGTCGGATAGTAGTCAATCATCTTAGAAAAACTATATCTAAATAACTAAGCTTTCCTAACCTAACTAGAGAATACTGTCCTTAATCTAATCTAAAACATAACAACAAGGCAAAGGCAGGCTTACAGTTTTGGTGAGTCCTTTTTACATGTATTATCTGCCCAGCACTGTAACTGACTTTAACTTTCAGCTAATTGCTCAGCACTGACTTCAGCAGTCTCTTTTATATTCCAGGTTAACAGTCTCAACTGTCTTATTTTAAAAATAACAGTCAGCTGTTTGAAGAGTTCTTTTTTCTGTCAATCAGCTGTTCAAATAATCACTTAACAAACAGGAACATTCTAATGACATCACCTACTGTTCAGCTGAATCTCTACAGAGAGTTTATATTTTGGAATCTCCCTCACAAACATGTGCGATTAGAAATGTATC
Source organism: Protopterus annectens (assembly GCF_019279795.1). Taxonomy (NCBI): domain Eukaryota; kingdom Metazoa; phylum Chordata; order Ceratodontiformes; family Protopteridae; genus Protopterus; species Protopterus annectens. The sequence continues at coordinate 1,490,384,380 of NC_056731.1, read as the reverse complement.
AAAACACTGACAGATTCTTTAAACATTTTTGTATAAGCAGGGAGATACTCAAGATTTTAAAAACTTATTTACATTTTCACAATTACACATGCTAGCATACAGTACAAGTTAATCTGAGAATATACACAAATCTCCGGCCAGACATGCTAACACAGATGACTGTTTCATTTTCATCACATAACTAACTGGTATTTCACTATCTAAGCTGTTACTAATTAGAATATCCACCCATGGAAATGGCATGCCAAGCAGAGAAAGAGACAGGGAGGGAGAGAGACAGTGGGACAGATTCCTCCATTTTTTGAGAAGGAAAAATGATAAAGGTTCTAAGAGGAAAGCATGGAATGCAAAGTAGTTGCAGGGTTGAAATAGGGGAAAACACAAGCATAGAGCATTAACATAGACTAATTGAACTTACTGATGCACATATTCACCCCCTTAGACAACCAGTAGCTCCCTTCCAGAAGCATGTATACCTTGAGTAATTCAATATGCCTAAGGTCCTGCATATATAATGACCACATGTCACATCAGTATCTAATAGATGTACTCCTTTAGGAGAGATGGGCCAACATCAATCTGAACACATGCCTGCATAACTTATGTCTCTCTTCAACCTAAACAAGCAAATTAGAGGATAAATCAAAGCCAAATTTGTGATATAAATAGGACTCCCAGGCCAAAGACAAACATAAGGCTTTCTTTAGCTATGTCTGTAACCTCAAAGATTGTACACAGCAATATGGAGAACTCATTTTAAATACTGCAACTACACTGATCCAAAAGAAATAGCAAATCTATTGGCTAATAAATTACAGTTTTACTCCTCTCTTCTCCCCAGCTACTCATCTGGAAATACCATTGAGTATAATCCCGCCTAACTGTCAGTAGAGAGCATGTCCTCAATGGACTCTCCTAGGCCAAGAATACAGCATCAAAGAACCACAGTAATATCCCTGGATTGTTCCTAAATAGCACAAAGCAAGACATATCAAGACTACTAGAATCACTATTTAATCATAGCCTCCCATCAGGCTTCGTGCCATTTGAATGTAGAACTGCAACATTCATCACTGCACAAGAGTGGGCCACTATAGACCCATAACCCTGAGTAGCTTAATTTGCAAATCCATGGAAAGAATTAACATGAAAATGATTAGCAATGACATAGGAAATCTTCAGACACTAGAACCAACCCAGTTTGCCTGCTCAACCTAGTAGACTTCTTCAAGAAGGTCTGCAAGGAAATAGATGATGTAAAAATGGTGCTTACTGGTTACCTTGACCTTGATAAGGTATTGATAAGGTATTTTATATATTACCCACTCAGCCATTGTAGACAAACACATGGAATTATTTATAAACCCCTATGTGATCCAACGGATAGCTGGGTGGCTCTGAGTTAGGACCCAAAACGTTAGGGTAGTGCAGTCTACCTCCACAAAGAGGCCCCAGGGTTCTGTGGTGGGTTCACTTCCATTTTAACATATACTTATCTGACATTATGGCCAACATCAAGGATCTCTGGCTGACAATTTTTGCTGACTATTGCAAACTGGGTGAAGTCATAGAATCACCTCCAGATACAAATGTCTTATAAGAAGGGCTAATTCAAACAAATAACTACCGTCATAGCAATGGGTTGAAACTCAATGACAGGAAATGCATAATAGTATGCTTTGGGAAGTCAGCAATCCCTGGAAACTACCTCATTGATAACACACTCCTAAGAATATATATAGTAGTCAGGGATTTGAGGAACATGTAGACAGTAATCTAGTCTTTGACCACCATGTGTCTACAGTAGTAACAAAATATTTCTATGCTGCACAACTTGTAAGCAAGATTATGGCATCTAGGTCCAAAGAAGTCATCATTTCAGTGTATTTGTCCCTCATCAAACCAGTTATTGAGTACAGCACTCCCTTTGTTATTTACTTCATCAGGCACGTACAACAACTGCTATTTCTACAGAGGTTACTCATGAAAAGGATACAAGGCATAAACAACATATCCTACTCAGATTGCCTCAAAGCCCAATCAATGTACTCATTCTCTTACAAATTGTTGATGGGTGGTCTGTATCTGGCATACAAGGCATCCTTGGACCCCACTCTGATAGACCTTCTGCATATTCACAAAACAAATTGCATCAGAAATTTTTTATTTTATTTATTTTATTTTACATTTGTTAACCAGGAAAGTCCAACTGGAGAAATATCTATTTTCAGCAGAGGCCCAGGGAGAAAAGTTCCAATAGCACATCATAAAGAATTTACACAAGAATATCATACAGAGATATAGGTTCTATAGAAACATAAGTTATGTATAGATTAACAATTTAGTAAAGTCAGCATACAGCATTCTAGCAGTAGGGTTTATATAGACTATAAACACAAGAAACATTTTTTTTGTCTTTCTAAATTATGAGTACTCTCAATATTTTTTACAGAAATAACCAGTGATTATTAAGCTTTACAATGAAAAGAATTAGGGGACCTTTAGTAGAATCCTTGAACATGATAATGGTGCAAATTAACCTGGGGAGTAGCATGAACAAAGCCAATGGTTTGAGAAGTGGGATCTTAGGCATTTCTTAAATTGAATAGTGGAGGTAGTGGAGGCTATTTGGCTAGGTAGTGAGTTCCAGATTTTGGCAATAGTGCAGGCAAAGACAGATTTGCCAGCATCATTTTTGTGTCTGATAGTGCTTATTAGGTTCTGAGAACTTGATTGTAAGGCTCTGGTAGGGATGTGGGGGTTAATTATATTTTGAAGTGCAGAGTTTTTTCTGGAAGGTAGAAGAGATTATGCGCTATTGTGAGTTGATTAAACAGAAGTAGCTGAGGTAGCTTGAGCCAATTGAGTTGGTTAAGGGCGAGACAGTGGTGGGATTTGTATGAGGTTTCAGTAGCAAACTTGGCTATTTTGTTATAACAAGATTCTATTTTGTTCAGATCACTCTGGCAGAGATTAGTAAGGATGGGAGAGGCATAGAGAAGGATGGATAAGAGATGAGTTCTTGCAATAGTAGCTTTGGTTTGTTTAGTCATAAAGTGTTTGTTCCTATAGAGAAGTCCTAGTTTATTATTAACTTTCTTAATGGTTTGTGCTATATGGATGTCAAATTTGAGGTTATTGTCTATTTCTACACCTAAGAGTTTAGTGTGTGCAGTTAAAGTGATGTGAATGTTATCTTTGGAGTTAATGGTGAAAGTGTTGTTGGGGGGGGGGGGGCATGACCTGGGCCGAAAAGAATAAATTTAGTTTTTTTGGGGTTAAGAATAAGTTTGATGTTTGTGAATCATGTTTCGGCTAGAGTAAAAGTGTTCTGGGTGAGGATTTGCAGTTCCTTTAAGGTGGGGGCAGCACTTATAAGGGTGGTGTCATCTGCGTATTGTACTACTGATGCTGTGAATGAGGAGAAATTGATTTGGTTGTTGAATAGTGAGAACAATAGTGGGCCAAGGACGGATCCTTGAGGGACACCTATGGATACTGGTAGCAGGGGGGGCAGCTGGTCATGCCATAGGACTGCTTGCTGTCGATCAGATAAGTAGCTAGTAAACCATGATAAAGAGGAGGGACTGAGGCTTATGGTAGATACATTTTGGAGAAGAATGTTGTGGTCTACCATGTCAAAGGCTTTAGATAAGTCTAAGAAAATGGAAGATACAAATAGTCCCTTGTTGCTATTGTGGTTAACTATATCTGTAAATGATAGTAATGCTGACGCTGTGGTGGTGCTGTAGGATGGTCTAAAGCCATGCTGGGTTTTGGAGATTAAGTTGTTTTGTAAGAGGTACCGAAGTAGTTGGGAATGTACAACTCTATCTAATATCTTGGATAGAGGTGAGAGTATTGCGATTGGGCGGTAGTTGGTGAGTTCTAAGGAGTTGCCCCCTTTGTGCAGTTGAATAATGTGTGATGTTTTCCACAGGGTGGGGACTTTGAATTCTGCAAGTCACCTGTTTATGAGGATAGATACTGGATAGGCTATGGCATCTGCTGCTATCTGAAGGAATTCGGCTGGTAGGGTGTCAGCAGCTAGTGTGGTTGGTCTGAGTTTCTTAAGGAGCTTTGAAATTATTTTAGTGGGTACAGGGTGTAGGGAAAAGTTGGTGGTATTGTTTTGAGTAGTAGGGTGGGTTTTGCTAGCATCTGGTATAGGGCTGCTATTGGTATTGAGGGAATTGGTAAGGGTTTGGACTGTTTCAGTAAATAACTTGTTAAATTGTGTGGGAATGTTGTCATGGTTGTTTGGTAGTACTGGGGTTTGGGTGGTGGCTTTACCTGGGTGGATTATGCCGTTTATTGTAGCCCAAAATTTCTTAGGGTTGTTGGCACATTTTTCCTGCATGTTTTTGCAGTAGTTACTTTTGTCTAGTTTGATTTGTTTTTTGGCTTTGTTTCGAAGTTCTTGGTATGTTTGCCTTAGATTACTGGTTTTGTTCTTTTGATATTGACTCCAGGCCAGATCCCTCTTTTTCATTGCAGTCTTAATATCTTTAGTTAGCCATGGAGCAAAATCAGCTTTTAGTCTTATAGTTCTGGAGGGGGCATGACAGTTTAGGATTTGCAGGAAAGTGGAGTTAAAGTACTGTACAGCGTCATCTAGAGATAGTAGTTTTAGGGGTGTCCAATTACAGCTTTGTAGTGAATTGATGAAGTCAGTTGCTTTAAAGGTCTTTTTGTTACATATTACTCTGACACTGGGTTGGCTTATGTAATGGGGTCTGTTCCGAATTAGGTAGTTTGGTTGATGATCACTTAGACTGTCAGGTAGATGGCCAGAATGCCATGCTAGAGTGGGGGCAGATAGAATCCAGTCTAAGATGGATTCAGGTTTTGAGGTTTTGTCTGTTCTGGTTGCGGTGGATATAATTTGTGTAAATCTATGGAGATCAATGTGGGTAGTTGCAGTGTAGCTAGAGCAGTTCAGCCAGTCAATATTAAAGTCACCTAATAGTACAGTTTCTGGTGGCATGGAGTTTGAGATCCAGTTTAGCAGGTTTTCCATTATAGTTATGTTATTGCCTGGTGGAATGTAGCCACCTGCAATAATGATATGTTTGTTTGAGTTTAGTTTTAATTTGGTAAGGATTAGTTCAACATCTTTTATTTCTTGGGTGTTATAATCAATTTGTTCAATGGTGAGATTATTTTGGAACAATATCGCTATGCCACCTCCCTTTTTCTCTACTCTATCTCTGCGTATTATGTTATAGCCAGGGGCTGTGGTCTCATTATTATGGTGTTCTGGTTTAAGCCATGTTTCAGTTAGCACTGCTATTTCTGGTTTATATACAGCTAGAAGGGCATGAAGGTCCTGGATTTTGTTGAGTATGCTTCTTGCATTTATGTTACTGAAGAGGAGAGAGGAGGTAGGTCTATAGTATAGGGGGTTTGGCTGATTAGATTCTGTGTAGGGTGTTAGGGGAAATACCCTAGCTATGAACTTAAACCTTGCTTGTGACATAGATAGGACACATTTGAAGGAGTAACATGTGTCTCAGAGAATACCCATTCTCTGGAACAGGCATCATATCATGTGAGGTAGAGATCTTACCTAACCCAATTCAAGTGTAATTTGGGCCAGTATATGGGGAATCAGACATTTGTCCCTGGTATATGTATGTGTAATGGATAAAGGCAATCTGTAAATGCCTGATGACCCAAAGCCCTACCCTACATATACCCCTTAGAATAATCTTAAGGCCCCTAAACTTGTCAGAGACATTTGTGATGCATAGCTAGGCTTATAAAGGCCTCTGACATTGTTAGCCTAGTATATACCTATGTCATCTGTTGTGTTTGTGAGTGTGTGAACAACAGTTCCTATAAGTACAAAGCTTTGTTTTCCTTGTCCTAACAGCTGATACTTCATAATGCAATTATACCTAGAAAATTACACACACAAAGAATGAGACATCATTAGTACCCATGACTGCAGACTTCCACAGCAATAGAGAAAGTATCTCTTTTCTATCTCTAAACAGTGTACCTCAGTCTCTGAACTTTCATGGACATGTCTCATATACACACACACACACACACACACACACACACGCACACACGCACACACACACACACACACACACACACACACACACACACACACACACACACACACACACACACACACACACACACACACACACACACAGACTCCCAGTTTTAACATTTGCCACTATATGTGGCCCTCTCCATCTGTGCCTTTGATAGTAGCTGTGCCCTGTCCTCAGTACTCTCTGACTTGGGTAGCCTATATCTACTGCACAGTGTGGCTAGTCTATGTAAGTTATAGAACAGCCTGAATGTAGATTTGCATGACAACTTTAATGTTCTACATGATGCTTTAATCTGGCCTATACTTTTGAATCAGATATTGCCTCTTAGCCAGTGCCACAACATAGTCTCAACTTCTACCTGAAATAGTCCTCCCCAGCAGCCAACAGCCGGTTCTTCCTCAGAATCCTCAACCAAGATCTCCAGTCCTATTTCTGTGACTTCCACCTCTTGAAGCTGCCCTGTTGTAACTACTTGCATGCAATGATGCTCTGTGACACTGAAGACTGCAAAGACTTTACTGCATTGTGCAGGTGCATACTACAGTGCACTACCAGATACAGCTACACAGTAGAAGATGGCCTTTGGCAGGTCATGCATATGTTCAACAATGACCCTGGTCTGTGATAAGGAAGTGTTGTAGGAATTCTATCATGGTCTAGGGATTTCTAATTGATATTATTAACTATAGATTCAGGGTATATCTGATATCACTAGTAAGATATCCTGGGGTAAAATCATCCCACATATATAGCCAGTATAGATTATATATGTGTTTTATATGTGGGTGTTCTGGGCACTGTCTGGGTGGCCTGAGGAAACAGTGTTTGTAGTACTTGTGCATTGTAGACCATGGTTAATATACCTTTGCCCCTGCTTCCTAGGTGGGCCATTTATTGCAAAACAGGTGCAGTCTATGTTCCCCAGTACCTCAGGGAAATCACTTCTGTCATAAAAAGTCTGCATAGCGTTAACTCTCTCTTCTAATTTATGTGTAAAGCACATGTGCTCTCCCACATGCTATACCAAGGTATCAAAGAACTAATGTAGTCTCCTTGAGGAAGGGACCTGGGATATGCCCATCATGTCCAGGTTGGTTGCTGAAAACTCCCTATAATTTCTATTGTCAAAGTCACACACACCTTAGTGCCCACAGGGATAGTTACTCCACACATCCTCTCTGTCTGTACATGAGGGTGCAACATCTCAACCAGCTCTACCATGATAACGTTTTTATTTAGGTACTTGTATATAAGTTGCAGTGATGGTGAAATTAAATAAAATGACATCATCAACAAATGGATATTCACATGAAAATTTAAGTTTTTTATGCATTGCCCAGTATAACTAGAGATTTCATTGATACAGGTAAAACACACAATAGTTACTTTTGAATTACAGGAGGGACATTTAATTAGAATTTCAGTGACTCAACAGAATGACAATGAAAAATTGTTTTTCATAGTGTGGGAATGTCACCATCATTTTGTTGTATGCATTGCATGTACCTGGCTGTGCACTTTGGGGTACTTGCTTGGAATGTTGAATATTGGGTGCACTTGTTCCCTGTTTTACCCATGTGTGTATTTTCAGCATGTACTAATCTTTAATGTGAAAGAAGTGTTTTCATTGAAGATTTTGTGATTACTACATTTTGTTTGTAGATATTTAAGGGAGACTATAATGTCAACAGTTGCTGTTTATGTTTTGCTAGCTAATAGTGCAAGAAAATAGTAGACATCGTTTTCTATGTTTTAGTAATTACATTGATCTGTGTTTCACCACGACTACTGCATTTATTTGTGTTGGGAGATTTGTCACAGTTTTGAGAACTGCTATTTCCAGCTGGAAGTTTTACTTTTGAAAGTTAAATGGATACCATGGAATAGTAAAACTATGTATTTGGATATCCATATTCAGATTTACAGAAATATAGATATACGACAGAAACTGGATATCCTCCACTGAGCCGATTCAGAAACCACACCAGATTGACTTATTTTATTTATTTATTTTACATTTGTTGGCCGGGCTGGTCTAGCTGGATACATGTCCATTTTCAGTAGAGGCCCGGGGAGAAAAGCTCCAAGAAATCATAGAAAGTTAATATAGAAGTTATGACAGATATAAAAACAGCAATTGTTACATAAAAACATTAGTGTTTTTTTTTTTTTTCCACACAAGAAGTACAAATTATAATACTCATAGTGATTTTGTGAGAAGGTACAATATACATATATACATAAATTTTATATGCAATGATATAGTATATTGAACATAAAGGGAAGATAATAAAGGATGTAGGGTGAGAATTAGTGAATAGGAAAAAAGTTAGTCAGGGTTAGTACAGGAGCTTAGCCGGTGTTTATTGAGATATAGTTTTAGATTCCTTTTAAAATGTGAGAGAGAAGTCTGAGATGTGATTTCAGAGGGTAGTTTATTCCATATTTTTCCAACAGAGTTAGAGAACAAGGAGTCACCTGCTGAGTTGTTGAGTTTGGTAGTATTGATCAGAAGTTTGTTTGAGGAGCGTAGATTTATGAGATTATTATAAGGTGTAATGAGGCTAGAGAGTATTGGAGTGTTGCTGGGTTGATACAGGGTCTTATGGGCTATTGTAAGCTGTTGAAATTAGAGCTGGTTAAGAAATTCTAGCCAGTCTAGTTGTCTTAGATTCAAACAGTGGTGGGTTCTTTGCCTGTAGCAAATCTAGCAATAATATTATAGGATGTTGCTAGTTTGTTGAGGTTGTTTTTAGAGAGATTGGTGTATATAGGAGAAGCATAGAGTAGAGTGGAGATTAGGTGAGTTCTGGCTATAGCGGTCCTAGCTATTGGTGTAAGATAGGGTTTAATTCTGTAAAGGGATCCTAGTTTTTTGTTAACTAATTTTATTGTAGTGTTTATGTGAGTATCAAAGTTGAGATTGTTGTCTATTGTTATTCTAACAGTTTAGTGGTTGGGTCAGGAGAAATAAGAGTACCGTTTTTGGAAGTGAGAGTGAAATGTAAAGAGGTGAACTTTTGGGTTGGTGTGAAGAGTAACAGTTTTGTTTTCTTGGGGTTTAGGAGGAGGCAGCGGTGTGAGAACCATTGTTCTACAGTGTTGAAAACTTTTTGGGTAAGAGACTGAAGTTCAGTTTGAGAAGTGGCTGAACAGATTATAGTAGAATCATCTGCATATTGAATGCAGGTGGAGTATGGAATAGCTAATTGCAGGTCATTAATATAAATGGAAAATAGGAGTGTGCCTAATATGGAGCCCTGTGGGACCCCGAGGGAGATGGAAAGGTGATTAGATATTTTATTTTGCCGGAGTACAGCCTGCTGTCAGTTTTCTAGGTAAGATGTGAACCAATTCATAGATAGAGGATCAAGTGAAAGAGAATTCAGTATGTGTAGAAATAGTTGGTGATTAACCATGTCAAAAGCTTTAGATAAGTCAATGAAGACTGTAGATGAAAGAAAATGTTTGTTGCAGTTATTGTTGATGCAGTTTGTGAAGGATTGCAGGGCAGTGGTGGTACTGTGGAAAGGTCTGAATCCATGTTGACAGGTGGCAAGTAGGTTGTTATGGAGAAGGGGGTTAAGTAGTTGTTTATGGATGCACTTTTCCATAATTTTTGCAATAGGGGATAGTAGAGCTATGGGACGAAAGTTAGAAAAGTCATTGGAGTTCCCCCCTTTATGTAGTGGGATGATATGAGAAATTTTCCAGATAGATGGGATAGTTCCTTTACCTATGGATCTATTTGTCAGAATGGAAATGGGATAGGCAATGGCTTTAGCTCCTTTTAGCAGGAATTCTGCTGGGAGTTTGTCAGCTGAGGGGGTGGTAGGTTTTAATTTTTGGAGAAGGGAGGAAATAAAGGAAGTAGACACTGGTTGTAAATGAAATAATGGGGGTGGGTTTGTAGAAGAAGTAGGCAGATTTGAGGTATCAGGAGATATGTGGCTAGGAAGAGTTTGGATGGCAACTGGGAAGAAAGAATTAAAGGCATTAGCTATTTGTGTGGGATGCTCAGGGTTTCAGCCTTGTGGGTTGGGTGTGATAGATTGGTCTGGGAATAGAAGATTGTTAATACTAGTCCAAAATTTCCTAGGTTCCTTTGGGAAGTTTGCTGTAATTGGAGATAAAAGTTCTTTTTGTCTAAGAGGATGGCTTTTTTTGTAATATTTCTTTGTTCTCTAAAGGTATGGTGGTCTGTCGGATTCTTAGTAGTACGCCATTTTGCCCAGGATTTGTTTCTGAGAGGGATCTTTGCAACCTTTTATTAAATAACAACACTTAACAACCAGTAATGATGCCACAATAATTCAGAAGGAACATATAAATCCATAACCATCAAACCATTACTTCAAGTTGGTTGGCATAACTCTGCCTGTTTGGGCTGCCACTTCAGGAAAAAAAAACAGGTGTGTATTTCAAGCTACCTCAGACCTGGTGGCAAATCCAGCAACTCATCCTTACAAGCTACATACCCCTTGATTTGGCCACTGGTCATAGCTGAGTCCAACTTGAGGAGAGACGAGGCCACTGAACAGGGATGGGGATCACCATGGGGTGAAGCCGTAAAGCCATCACCAATCTGGCATATCGCATGCCGTTCCCCTAAACAGCTGGCTTTCCAAGGAGAATATGAGTCATGGAAGGAACCAAGTTAAAGTTTGAAAAACTCCTGAACAGAAAAAACAATGTCATGTTAAACAAATCAAAACCCATGTGAACATTGTTCAAATCATAGAAATCAGGCTCTATTCTGGCAATATCACTGTGTTCTATGACCTGGAACCCAATTTGACTAGCAGCTCACCTGAATCTATGGTTGATGAAATGCCTGGCTTTCTCAATAGCACTGGACCTTCTAGCACCTTTCCAGTAAAGTCTCAGGATGATAGCAGACCAGAGCAAAACCAAATTTGGATACAACTGCCGCAACCAGTGCATATCAGACAGAATTATGGCCAACAGTATTTTTAGGGGCTTGGCCCAGATCTGCACAATTCTGGATAAGGCTTCTTCCATGGTAATCTTATGCCAGATTTCCCAGAACTGAAACCAGATAAGGCCAGGAAAACAAAAACAATGAACCGTTCAAGAGTTAAAATCAAAAGAACTTGAGTGACCCGCCGGGCAGGCCAAGGCTCAGATTGAAGCTCTCTCAATGAAAGAATGGCCCAAGAGCCAAATAACCTCCTTCCCTGCAACAGAAATAAAAATTAATGTTTGATATATAACAGAAAGGCATCAAATTCACAACACCCTGTTCTTTGAATGACCTGCACAAAATGCCCATGGCTAAGTCCAAGGTGTGACCTATCCAGAAGGAATGAGAGGAGTAACCTTATGGGTGAATTCCTTTCGCCAAGGCCTGCCTAAGAAATATCTTAATCTCTGATAGTTTAAAAGGCCTGCCCAAAGCCTGCATGAAAAAACATGTCTGACCTTTTCTTTGTGGGAGTAATATTATATAGCAATCTGACTCAATGCACTGGGCAAATGGCCAGCCCACTGGCCTTGTCTAAACGCACCTGCTGTCCTTTCTCAGCTTAATCAGTCTTAGATTTTTTAACCAAATCATAATAAAATCACTGTGGATGACAAAATCCTCCCAAAAAAGTAAAGGAGTAATTCACTGGCATGGAAGGCACCTGTATACAAGGATATGAACAAAGCTGCTATGGTAACAAACATATGAAATTCACCCAGGGACTTATAGAAACCTTAAATAACAATGAGAAGGAGTTGTTTCCCAATAGATTTCCTGGAATCCTGGGAAGCTCCCCAGATATTGTCAAGGCCCTTGAGTACCCTATATATAACTCAGTGGCCTGGCACAGCCTGATGGTCCAAAAAGCTCTCAAACCATCCCAAAGCTGCAAAGTCTTAGGTGAATCCACTGCAGTGGACCTGGCCACTAAATATTGAAGTAACAACTGTATTCCCCATGTCCTTGGACCAGAAATCAAAGACCTGTAGTAGTCTTAAAAACCTGGAGGGATGATCAAAAGCCTTCCTAGTATTGCGGGCCTGAGAACCTACCCATAGTGATAAGGCTAGTCTTCTCCAATTAGCCAGACTCCCGCAGGAACTGGGGTGGGGGGGCCTTTGGATCTGAATGTATGGCCAACAGGCGAAATCTGTCGAATTGGAAATGGGAGAGACTGTCAGCTATAGGATTAAGATGACCAGTGACATAAACACACAAAAATGACTAATTTTTAGACTCAGCAAGAATAAAAGCCTAATAACTGAGTTGTCGCACTTGGACCTGGAAGAATGATTTTTGAGAGTGTGCACCACTGAGATAATGTCCAAGTGAAAAATGCTCCTCCTAACACATAACCTGTCCTTCCATACCAAAACTACTACTCAAACGGGGAATATTTCTAAAAACGTAATGTCTTTCCTCATCTCTTCAGACAAGGTTTCTGGCCACCTTTTGCAAACCAACTGCCAAGGAAGCAGCCCTCCAAACCATATTGCATTGCTGCATCAGTGAAAAGCTCAAGGTTGGTGACAGTGGTCCAAGGGGACTGACAAGAAGAAACATCATTGAACTGGCTCAAGAATATGAACCACAGTCGAAGGACACCCTTTACTGATCTGGTTAACTGCACCAAATAGTGCTTGGGCCTGTTACCCTTCAACAAATCAGATATGGGCTTAATAAAGTCCAGCCTGGAGAAACTGCTCTGTAGGCAAAGTTCAGCAACCCATGTAATTGCACAATGCCTCATATGCAAACTTTGCTGCAACCCAAAAATCTCCAAAGTAACTGCTGGAAGTATTGAAGTTTGGGCTGAGGAATCTTGAAGGAATTATCAATTGTTTCAACTTTTAAACCCAGGAAAGTCAAGACTCGACTTTGTCCTTCTGACTTGTTTGCCAGCCAAGTGTACCCCTAATTTGGAGCAAAGACACTAAAAAATAGACATGCCATATAAAGCACCATTCTGACCCTCCCCCAGTATCAGAAAATCATCTAGGTATTGTACTGCTGACTGGCAGAGTCCTCATTTTTGCCAGCAACAATGTAAAGCTTTGCTAAATAGTTTGAATTGTTGCACAAGCCACAGCACACCCCAATGGCATTGCAATATCAAAAAATATTTTGTTGTCAAACTGAAAACCTAAATAAGGCCACTGTTCTTGTCTCACAGGGAGAAGATGGAAAGTGGATTGAATATCCATCTTACAGAGCCATGGGTCAGAATACACCATAATGACCTTCGCCGCCTGGTCCAAAGAGGAGTAGTGCATCTTGGTCAGCTTACTGTTAATAAAATCATTAACTGAACCCCCTGTCAGATGGGCCAAATGATGAATCAACCTGAACTTACTCTTCTGTTTCTTGGGAACCAGGCTAATGGGGGAAATCTTAAACAAAAGTCATGGAGGGGAGGAAAAGGGGCCAATTATCCTGCCAGTTAGACACTCTTTCTGTATCAATACAGCAGCAAAGTGTTCGTGCCCCTTGATGGATGACAGATTGTTAACTAACTTAGAATCTAAAGAGGCTATGGAATGAATAGGAAAACCTTTGGCGAAGCCTTTAACTCAATCACTCTGGGGCAGCTCAGAAAATGCTACCTGCTTACTTTCACCATAGGAACAACAGTGCAGCCTGAGCTCATTTTCAGATGATCCATTTGTAATACCATACAGAAAACAAATGTTCAGAACTCTTTAACCACAGGAGCTACACTAAAACTGTAAATGCAAAAGTTGTTCAGCAGACACTGACCTTTCCAACAGTGTAAATGTTGATAGTGCTTATCTAAGTCATTATTAAATATTTGACAAGGAACGCTGATATTATGCATATTTCTTACCTTTTTGTTAATAATATCTCACTGAATGTACCATGTAGACTCATACAATTTGTAATTAATTTGTTTGTATGAATGTCAGCTTTAAAATGGTACCTTAACCATTACTGTATGATACTTCTTTACTGAGATATTTGCAGAAATATGATTAATATTATATTTCTCATAAATGATAAATAAAAAAATCTTACTATCTCATGACCTGTAACAGACAAAGACTACATATCAGAGTATAAGTTGTGTGGTTCAATGTCAGCTTCAAAAATGATGCATCATTTGTGTCATCACCATGCTCCCTTGCAAAGATATGGGCATAATAATGAGAAATATGGCAAATGTATAATTTTCATAATCTTACAAGACTAAACAAGCTCTGATATCTGTACATGTGTACAGCATACAGACACAGTTATTTTACCATGTTGTAACTATTAATACTGTCTTCAAAATGGGGTATTATTTAGTACATTGACATGCTCCCTCACAAAGTTATTTACCAAAATATGAAAAAAATTCATCATTTCCATAACCAAAGCCCTAAACAAACTGTGATATCTGTACATGTGTACAGCATACAGATACAGTCCTTTTATCATGTTGTATGTACTAATACTATCTTCAAAATGAGGTATTAGCATGTTGACATCTTTCCTTAGCAAAGTCATTTACTAAAATATGAAAAAATATAATTTTATATCATTAATATATATGCCTATATATATATATATATATATATATATATATATGTATATATATATATATATATGTGTATAAACTGTAATATATATATGTGAATAGATTTTAAATATATATATATATATATATATATATATATATATATATATATATATTATAATATATCTATATCTATATATATATATATATATATATATATATATATATACCCTGTATATATAATACACTATTTATACAGCTCGGGCTGTAGCCCCACCCAGATTCAATCACCTTACTAAGCGCTTCCACCATCTGCTTTTACTCTCTTGCCCATCTCTTCTATGATGGCCCATGCCATTTAAATTCCCTTTCAATGTTTTGGTGCTCACTCTTTCTCCTTCCTAATCCCTACCTACAACCACTCACTGTTCTGGCAGTATTACCCTGAGAAGTGGATTTTCATCCTGACCTATGTAATTTGTTGCACAATAGGTATCAACCTATTTTATTTGTACTATCACAGTATTCTGTTTCTCCTGTTGTTTATTTTTCATGTATAATTTGTGCTTAAGCATACCTATTCTGCCTGTCATTTATATGGTGCTGATGCTGCTGTATAGAAAGTGCTGCTAAGATGATAGGTTCATAGGTTCATAGGTTCATACTAGGCTATCTGCCCTAGGCCATTTATAAGCCTAGCCAGAGTGTGTTTGGCTTTCGCCACCCATTTTAAATTAATTTTGCTATGCCCTTTTTCGAGGTTAGTATACTATGCCTCTGTCTAACAGTGACACAGAAGTGATACCCGGGGTAAACCTACGATCTCCCATCCACTCATCAAGATTCCTCTTGAAGAGAGTCAATGAGGGACTCTGCCTAACCTGCACTGGGATTTTATTCCAGAGTGAAGGGAGCCTCTGGGTTATGAATCTGTCCCTCCAGCATGTCCTATTTATTTCAGTGCTGAGGTTCAAGTCTCTCAAGCGCATAGCTCAATGGGATTTGGATTTTCTGAGGTGCAGCATGTCCATTCATTCCGGGTTGGACATGGCTTTATACATCAGGCACAGATCGCCTCTGAGCAGGCAGTATGCCACTGAGTAGAGCTGGAGTGTCTTTAACTGGGCAGCATATGGCATTTGTTTGAGCCCTATGATCCTCTTGGTGAGGTACTTTTGGGGTCTTTCTAGTTGCTGCAGGTGTCTGGTAAGGTACATCCCAAAAGGGGCATTGTACTCAATTATGGGCCTGATGACGGATGAGTAAAGAAGCACGATGACCTCCCCTGATCTAGATGTGAATCCCTTCATGATTAGGTGGGCTATATAAAATGTTTTTCTAACCACTTTGGCCACGTGGTTGTCAAATGAGAGATTGCTATCAACTTGGGTCCCCAGGTCCCTAATTACTTCTTCTGTACTTAATGGATTACCAGCTATGTGGTAATTTGTGGGCACTTTGTTTTTGCCAAAGGGGGTGACTATACACTTTTTGGCGTTTAGCTTGAGGCCATGGCTCTGCCACCAATTGTCTGTTTCTATGAGGCCCTTTTGGAGGATGCTTGTGTCGGCTGGAGAGTCGATTATGGCGCTCAGTTTGCAGTCATCTCGAACTTAGTCAGCCACAGTCCTTCTGTGTTGGCCTGTACCTCCGAGAAATATATACCGAACAAGAGAGGTCCCAGGACTGAGCCTTGGGGGATGCCACTTCTAACTGGTTTGGAGTCTGACATGGCTCCAGCAATTCTAACCATGTGGGTTCTGTCCTTGAGCCAGTTTGCAACCCATCTAGTGACATAGGGGTTTATATTTAAGCTGGTGAGCTTGTCTATAATGCCCGAGTGGGGTATTGTATCAAAGGGTTTTGCGAGGTCCAGGTAGGCTGTGTGGACCACCTTCCCCTCGTCAATGGCCTTGGTGACTGTTTCAAAGAAATCAATCAGGTTTAAGAGGCAGGATCTGCCCTTAACAAAGCCAAACTGGGTAGGATCCAGTGTCTGTAGGTCCCCAATATCTTTATTTATGAGGTCCATGATGATCCTTTCCATAGCTTTGCAGACCAAGCTAGTCAGGCTTATGGGGCGATAGTTTCCAGAATCCGTTGAGGCACCATCTTTGTGGAGAGAGACCACTGTTGCTGTACGCCACTCTTTGGGTACATATCCTGTAGTAAGGCTGAGATTGAACAGTAGCTTTATGTTTGGGTTTAGCTCTTCTTGGAGTTCATGTAGGACGCAGCCCGGGACACCGTCTGGACTCATTGATGCTGTGTTTTTCGCTTTGGAGAGGGCAGCTCTTACCTGAGCATCTGAGATGCCAGGGGGGCAGCACTTTTCTGGGATAAATATTTGCCCTTTTGGTGGGGAGGGGGGGAGTTTGCACTGAACCTGTCAGCTAGGATGTTGGCAATGTCTGTGGGTTCGGTGTATTTTTTGTCATTTTGGACTAATTCTGAGCATATCTGGGAATTCCCACCCAGGTTCCTAACATAACTAAAGAAAGCCTTGTGATTATCCTTAGTGTCCTGTGCAATTTTTCTCTCGAAGCTCGCCTTAGACGATTTTATGAGTGCCCGTAGTTTTTGCTAATACTGATCAGAGATGCCTTCCCTTTTTGGGATTTTGCTCTATCATGAAGTAGCTTCCTCCTTCTATTGTATAGTTTGTTTATGGCTGGGGTCCACCAGACAGGACTCCTGCCTTTGGAGGATTGGGTCGTGGTTTTATTTGGGATTGCATGATCCATGCATTCCTGAAGGTGTTCATAGAATGCGTTTATAAAGGATTCTGTGGTCTGGGCCATATTTTTCGCAGGCCCGGGGGCTTTGAAGGATTCCACCTCGGTTTTGAGGAGTGTGAAATTTGGTTTAGAGAAGTTTTTCACTGTGGTTTTCAGGGCAGGGGGTGGAGTCGGGATGTGAATATCCAGTGAGATTAGTTTATGGTCTGATCTTACCAGTGAGGGATACACTTCTGGTCTGGAGCATAGAGTCCCCATGTTGGTGATGATCAGGTCCAGTATGTTTTCCCCTCTTGTGGGAGTGGTAACAAGTTGTTCCATAGCATCTGAGTTTATAAATTCTAGGAACCTTTGGGCTAGGGTGCTGGAGCTTGAGTAATGCTCCCAGTCTATGTTTGGGTAGTTGAAGTCGCCCAATATAATGGTGTTTGGAGAGACCTTCATATTTTCCATTGTTCTCAGGAAGGCCGAGTGGGGTTCCTGGGTTTGGGAGGGTGGTCTGTAGCAGGCTATAAACTGGAAGGCAGTTTTACCCACTGTTAGTTGCACATGGATAGTCTCTGATGCTTCGTGCTGTGCCACCAACCTGGAGGTGTGGGTATCTTTGATGAATATTGATACTCCCCTCCTTTTGTGGTTCAGTCCAAGTTTTGGGGAAAAGCATGGTATGAGGTATAACCTGGTAGTGCTGGGGTGCTCTCGGGAGCCTTGAACCAGGTTTCTGTTACTGCACAGATATCGATGTTCTCCATGCTAAGGAGAGTTTCGAGTGCATGCATCTTGAGGTTTAGACTTCTGGCGTTGAGTAGCATTACTCTTAGTTTCTTATTCCTTGTGATACCTATGGAGGTGGGTTTGTCTTTTGAGCCTTGCCTAAAAAAGGCACTATGGGGGTAGCACGAGCCTTTGCCAATATCCGAAAGCCCAGGGGTGACAGATGCAAGCCATCCCTAGCGAAGCATTCTGGCTTGTCGAGCATGTCATGATAAACATATACAAAGTGCTGCCAGGAATTTCATACAGTGCTTTCTTTTTTTTTTCGTTTCCCCACTTTTAAATTTTGCTACCTTTTTGTGAGGCAACCCTTGTGTTTGCTGCATTAAAGGTGTGTCTAGTTCTATTTTGCTATCTTTGTTTTGAGATAATCCCATTTGTCTACTGTAAAATTAAGTTCGCTACATTTGTTGCTGCATATAAGATGCTCCTAGATTTCAAAGTCAATGTAATTGCATTCAGTTAATTTCACCCAGCACTATGCACTATTGTTAGCCTGTTTTATATGGGTTTGTTAATAACACTGACAAATTAAGTTAGTCTATTTTCCCCTGTTCTTTATGTTCTTCAATGTTTAGTAAGACTGAGACACGATCAAAGAGAGGACAGTTGGAGTGCGCTTTGACTTTGTAATTGTACTTGCCAACTTTTTCCATTCATCTAGCAACCTACTCCACACCTCCATACTACATGCATCGCCAAACCCATTAAAAAAGTAGAATGCCTGAATTGCATTCTTTACCTGTCTTCTCTCAGATTTCGGCATTTCCATCCCAAGGTCCATGCTACGTCTTTGGCCTGGAATGCATTAATAATGGTTAAATGAATATACACCTAAAACCGTATATAATCTGAACATGCCTTTCCAGATGCCCTAGTGTATTCCACATTACTAGAGTTAATATTGTGCATTGAGCAGGCTCTTCTCATATAGGGATGAGTAGCTTTTCTCCCCCTGAATTGACATACCGAATATTGGCAATGTTGACCAACATGATAGTTACATGCTTCTTATCATGCGCAAGGCTTGGGTTCTATATTTCCCTGCATGAAGCTCACTAGATATATGAACTGCTAGTACTGTGTGCTATCTAGTACTGTGTGTGCTTACTGTGATAACAAGTATATAGAGTGCATGGTGAGCCAATTTTCTCTGAAAAGTCAAATATGAACATCATGTAACTCCACACTGAAAACTAAGTTGAGAAAGAAACTGAAAATGTTCAGCTACATTTTCAACTTATTTTGTAACAGGTGAGCTAAAATATGACTCTAAAGTTAGATGCGCTTGTGGAAGGCACTTGGGTGTAACTTCATATAATTACTACAGTCTCACAGCGAGCTCGGATGTAAGCACAGATGCACCATGTGACAGTACTTGGAGTTAATGAGTTAAGAAGAGTGGCTGCTGTCCCCTGATCTCGATAACCTGACAATAGGCAGAATTATCTATCTAGACAAATGGGGAATGTACCTGTTGTGGCATGTTCAAGTCTTCTGCTAAGGCCACTTTTATAATTGCATCTTTGACCTTGGTGGGAATATGTGCCATGATGTGAGAGCCAGGGGGAATTGGAACCTGTAAAGCTGAGCTTAGTCATAGGGGACAGGAACTGGGGAATACAATCATCTGGATGAGATAGGACCTCCATCTCTGAACCACTGACCTCCTCAGACCCCATATACAAATTGGTTAAAGTACATACTCTCTTTCCAGAAATCAGAGCTGCAGAGGCAACCACGTTTCTTTCTAGGGCTAAGTAAAACAGCCTAAGCTCCCCCCTTCTTCCAGCAAACAGTTTATAAACTAGTCTAAATAATCTTCAGAAGATTGATGCCTACCAATAATACCAAGCCATGTAGACCCAACAGAGATTTTATCTTGTGCTTCTGTTGATATTTCAGGTGAGCAGGAAGGGGTGGCACTTTGGCTGGAGGAATTTCTGCTGGTTTTCTTCCGAGCCTTCTTTTGTGAGGCTGGTCCTTCAGCTCTGCCCTATTCCAAATTCACTGTGGGTCTCTTCTTGGAATTCTGGCTCTGCTCAGCTGCCTCCACTGTTTCTAATTCAGATAGCAAGCCTTGCTCATCCTGCAACAGATGCATCCATCTCTCCTTAATTGACTGCACCTGAAAAATAAAAAGGATTAGCATAGGTAACAACACACAAAAAAAAAAAAGGAAGGGAAAAGGAAGGAAAGAAAACTGTGACAAACTTAAGCAATTCTAAGTTCCAGTTAAAACTGACAACCCAATGAATACTTGGATGCTGTGCTGCTGTGAGGTTAAAAATGCATAGCCCTCAGGATTTTCTCTTGGTCAACCCCCAACTGAAAATAATACAGTGACTTAAAACAGCTAAGCTGCTGCAGGGGTTCTGTTATGCCATGCTCCTATCCTCCAGAAAAAACTGTGCCCAAAACCAAGGATGTACCCAACCCTCTTTAAATGAGTGAAAAGGCAGCTAGACTAACAAATCCAGTGCTGAGGTAACACTATCTACAAAAAGAGGTATCTGAGATGCCATGCCTAAGGGGATGAACAAAATGATGCCACCATTGCAAAATTCATTATAAAATCATTGTGCCAGACATACCATCATATTTTTTTATATAATACCGTTTAACTTATACACAGCCTTCAACTAGAAGCTTAACACTAAAACTATGACTGAATTCCTCATATGTGGGCTGCAAACCTTACCCCATTTTAACTTAACATATACCACACCAACAGTATACAACACTGATTCCAAATAAGTCACCACTTGCAATTGGAACTTAAATACAAATGTTAAAGAAAACATAATAGCATCTATGCCCTACACTACTCAGGCACTCACAGCCGGCATAACCTTAACTTCCCAAAGCATATTTAAACTGCATAATGTACCATGCTAGGAATGAGACCATATGAGCAAAAATCATCCAAATTCCAACAATCATAAAGTATGCCCTAATACAATGCTTTAACTTCACCACCTTTGTATGGCATATAAGGCACCAATCAAAATAAACTAAATCCCTTCACCTCTCCATGGAGGGAAAAATTCACACAATGCCAAACTAGGAGACCGTTGACTATAAATTCCTATTTTATTTTGTTATTATTTTACCATACTATTAACAGACATTAATTTATGTAATTACACACACACACACACACACACACACACATATATATATATATATATATATATATATATATATATATATATATATATATATATAGTTCCACTTGAAAACATCGAAATTCTAAACCATCGAAATTCATATGGTCGAGACCATATCATCGAGTGTTTTGTTGTCAAGGGGAAGAAAAAGGTAAGTAAAAAAGGGAAAAAGCTAGTGTTTCTGCAGGGCAGCAAGTTGCCCTACACACTGTGTCTGTGAATGTGCCATCTCTGTGATGGCACTGTAGACAGGGTACGGGAAATCACCCGTTTAGCGCTTCTGCATAGAGCGCTAAAACTGAGATTTCCCTTTACTCCACTGTAGTGCGATCTCGAAGTTGGTATATTAAAGTTGTGGGGTGTGGGGGCACAGCCCCCCACATGGGGGGGTGCTGGGGGGGTGAAGCCCCCCCCTGCATAAAATAGTTTTTAGAGGTTTTTTTTCTTTTTTTTACATTCCCTTTGAATCTTCGATGGTTTGAAACTCAATGTTCTGGTCTCGATGATCAGAATTTCGATGTTTCTAGCTTTCGATGATTCAAAGTGGAACTATATATATATATATATATATATATATATATATATATATATATACATACAGTATGCATACGTTTGCCCCAAGAAACATTTAAACGAATGATTGATCTGTGTTCCGTACTGTAATAATTATTTCTATATATTACTATTATTATTTTTTTTGTTTTGTCAAAATTAGTGCAAACCTACCCCTAAGAATGTGAAAGGTAACAACTTAACTACAGTGTCCAGCCCACAATCCTATCTACCCATGACTGTAGCCTTCCTCTTATTAGTCCTCTTTTTTAATAGTAAGCCAATTAATTTTATTTATGTTAATAGCAACCTAAAAAGATAATTCTGACTCAGCTCACAATTACCAGAAAATGTCTCAAAAAACTCCCTGCTAATGGTATTATTGTCCATTTTCATAACTGCTTGTATCATTTATTTTTATTATTTTTTTATTTTATTATTTTATTTATTATTATTTTGTTTTAGTAACATTTTTTAACCTGTAATCTTTGGCCACTCCCGGGTTGCCCCTCGCAACATGCAATAGCATATCATTTATTATTTTAATTATTTTATTTTATTTTTTTCTCTAACTAAACTGAAGAAAAAGGCAGATCTGATTGAATCTGGTACTATACAGGCAACTAAACAGTCACTGTACAGCTGATAAGGCCCCTGCATGACCCACAACTTCTTATCTGAGCGGTCACTGCCAGCGGGCTCCATCCTTTGCTTTCAGCATGCCTGCTGACAAATCTGTCAGCAGAAGGCGAAGCACTCCCTTAAAAAGGGAGAATGTCTGTTCACATCCACTGATGATGGCTTGTGGACCCTTGGACAACAAGCCGTTACTATGTAAGTCATCGTTAATAACAATCGCACATTAAACATTTATGCAGGTGTTCTAGAGTTGCAAATTTACTGCTGCATATATTTGGGACTACAACAAGATAAAATGCAAAATGTTGCTGACAGTGGCAGCATATGAGGCAGACTGCTAGAGGACTCAATATATAATATATTCAAAGCTTTTGTGCCTTTAATTAAAAATTGTGCTTCAGTTTGTTCAACCATAATTTGCAGCAGCCTATTAATACTAAGGTCACCCTCCTTTTGTAAAGAAAATGCAACAATAAAATTATAAACCAAAGGATCTATTCCTGTAAAATACACAGAACAGATGTTTAACAGAATAATTTGGCACTATTTTTAGCTGTTTCATTCCATAGTAAACTAATTACATACCTAAGCAGCAAAAGACTTATCTACATAGAAATCACATAGAACATCTTTTCCAGTGAAGTATCAAATTAATTCTTATGGTCAGTGAAAGCAGGATCTGTAGGCAAAGTCATATCATGTTTAGCATTTATTAATTCAAGCAATTATATTTAATCTGATAACATTAAAGATACTCTATTTTAAGTCATCTTCTTAAGTACTGTCTCCAGTAGACCATTCATGGGTGTCAGTTTAATTTGTTGATGTAATTTCTTTCTAAAGTTTAATTTGTTTTACATTTTGGGAGACTTTTAGAAATAATTTGCCTGAATGAGAACAAGATGGATTGTATTAGAATTTTATTTTTTTCATAAAATCATGAACTTATGCATAATTTTTTGAATGTCAGCTCATGAAATGCCAAGTGCCGACAAGCTGTACCCCCCCCTCCCAAAAAACAAAACAAAAAAAAAAAAAAATAGAAGGAAAACACAGAAAAAGAATGAATCTAAAATATCACTCTTCTCCTTAAAACGTCTTCTGGTAGGGAGGGGGCAAGACCCTCCTGTACCCCAGAACTTATATACCAACTCCAAGATCACCATACTTCAGAGAAAGGGGAATATTTCAAGAAATGGTATTTTGGACTTAGTATATGTAAGACCGTTCTTTCAGCCATTCAGTCTCTGCATTTCAGGACTCACGATAGTGGGTCCCAATATTTCAAAGTTTTATGTCATATTTTATATCAGATACACTTGCCTGGTTAACATGCAATATAAAAGGGTGGGAAGTTGGCATAATGGTTAAGGTATTCACCTTACAGACACAAGGTGCAAGGCTTGATTCCCCCATGGGATAACTGGCTAGGCTTAAAATGAACCAGAGAGGCAGTTAGCCTAGTATGAATCTATGAATTTTCTTCCACTTCTGTTTTGGCTAGCAGTGATATGGAATCAAATTTTCTGATAACCAGGGCTGTAGATGTTTAATTTGCTAACAACATTTTCTCAGACTGTAAAATTTCCATATTTATTTCTTTAGAACTGTCAAACCTGTGAATGTGAAAGCAAAGAAATGTCAAGAATTCAACCATTTTATTTCACTTTTATCTTCTTAGAAGAGAAATTACCTTCTACTAAAAACTATTCCCATAATGCAGTTTACTTCCATTTGCGAAATATATATGCATACATAAATAAATAAATAACTAGCAGTACAATTCTAATATTTTGATTTCACATAGGAAGTGTTTCACTTTCATGCTTGATTTGTGAAACTTTTTAATTGCATAATATGTAGCTCACAATATGTAGCTTTGTCCTTTCATGCTGCTTCTAGATGATTCTGTATGTTACTAGTTGTATTAGGAATAGATTTTAGAATATGTAAACACTATAAACTATTGGTGTAGCTTATTATTTCACTCACCTAATGAACTCCACCCATGGCCATATTTCTTGGTTTGTAGTATTGCAGTTAGTAACAGTATTGA
>NC_056731.1:1490277376-1490357376 GCF_019279795.1 Protopterus annectens | reverse complement strand
GGGAAGCTTGTTCCATAGGATGACAGGAGAGTAGCTGTATAAGTTGTGTCCTGCAGATTTGTTATGTTTATAAATTTGCAATAGGCATTCATCAGAGCTCCTAAGAGGTCTGGAGGGGATATGCAGTGAGACTAGTGTGGAGATACTTGGACAGGAGTAGAGTTTATTGATAATGGAGCGAATAAGGAGTTGGGTAAGTTTGAGGTGGTTATGAAACTCAAGCCAGTTAAGTGGCTTGAGGGCCAGACAGTGGTGAGTTTTGGCAGGCAAACCAGCAGCAGATCTGGCCCCTTTGTTATAGGTGGATTCAAGTTTGGAGAGTAGAGTAGTCTAGATGTTTCTAAAGATTTGTGAGCTACAGAATAGATTTGAAGGAGGTAGGCATTAGCTAGTGTTATTCTAGATTCAGAGGTGAGGAATTTTTTTGTTTCTGTGAAGGAGGCGAAGCTTTTGATGAATTTTGTTAATGCAGTGGTGAATGTGAAGGTCGGATTTCAGCTGGTCATCTACGATTACTCTGAGGAGCTTAGTTTGGTTTGCAGGGGCTATCAGGGTATTGTTGAGAGAAGAGATGATGAAAGAATATTTACGAGGGTTGAGTGATTTTGGGGGAAAGAGTGGGAGTTTTTTTTTTTTTTGGGGGTTGAGTATGAGCTGGTGTCTTGTTAGCCAGGTTTCTGTGAGGTTGAAAGATGCTTGTGTGAGGGTTTGAAGGTCACTTGGGTTATCAGCTATGGATATTATGGTGGATTCATCAGCATACTGTGTAAGGGATGAATGGGGGCATGATTTATGGAGTTCATTGTTAAAGATGTTAAAGAGGAGGGGTGTAAGGATGGAGCCTTGTGTGACACATGTTTTGATGGGGTGAAAGGGGGAGAGAGCAGACAGCCATTTGACAGATTTGTGCCTATCAGAGAGGTAGCTGCTGAACCATGATATAGTTGCAGTGGAAAGGTTAAGTTGAAAAGGTTTTGAGAGAAGAATG
Organism: Protopterus annectens; assembly: GCF_019279795.1. NCBI lineage: Eukaryota > Metazoa > Chordata > Ceratodontiformes > Protopteridae > Protopterus > Protopterus annectens. Next base: position 1,490,356,388 of record NC_056731.1, on the reverse strand, counting down.
GAGTGGGAGACAGTGTCAAAGCCTTTGGACAGATCTAAGAAAAGGCACGATACAACTTTGTTGTTTTCTCTGGATAGAGAGATAATGTTGGTAAAGGAGATGAGAGCAGCAGACATGCTATGGTATGGACAAAAGTCATTCTGGGTAGGTGTGATGAGGTTACAAGTTAAGAGATGGGCCATGATTTGTTTGTGTACACAGTGTTCAAGAATTTTGGAGAGGGAAGAGAGTATTGCAACTGATCAAAAGTTAGAAAGTTTTGAGGAATTGCCGCCTTTGTGTATAGGTATGGTATAGAATTTTTTCCAAAGAGTTGGAACAAAAGATTCAGTGATGAAGTGGCTGATTAGGATGGAAACTGGGCATGCTATAGATGCAGCAGCGTGTTTTAGGAAGGGAGATGGGAGGTTGTCTGCTGATGGGGAACAGGATTTGAGCTTGAGAAAGTGTTTTAGAATGTAGATAGTTGGGACTGATATTAGAGAGAGGGGGAAGTTATTGTGAGGGGGAGTTGTATGTAGTGAGGGATGGGGAGGGAGAGAAGTCTGCATAAGTTTACTTATGGTATCAATGAAATATGAGTTAAAGATGGTAGCAGTTTTGAGAGGTGAGTTATTGGGGCAAGGGTTAGGTGTGGAAGGATTACCTGGGTGGAGGATTTGGTTGATAGTGTTCCAAAACATTTTAGGGTTTCTGGAGTGATTGGTCTGGGGTTGGGGGTAGAAATTCATTTTATCATTATTTATATGTTTTTGGTGAGGTTACAGAGTTCCCTGTAGGTTTGGAAGTGAGAGGGTGAATTAGTCTTGGACCAAAGTTTCCAGGCAGAGTCTCTTTTTTGAATAAGTGTCCAAGTTGAGTGTGTGAGCCAGAGGGTGTTGTGGGATTTGACTATGACACTACATGGAGGGGCAAAGGAGTTGAGTATGTTGAGGAAGGTGTTGTTAAAGAATGAAACAGCATCATTGAGGGCTACAATTAAGAGGGTAGTCCAGTCTATCTCAGAGAGAGAATTATTGAATGTATCAGGGTTGAAGGTGGACAGTTTTTGGCATTCAATGAATTTGTGGGATTTGGAAATGTGGGGAGAGAGTCGGAAGGTACATATTGGGCAGTGATCACTGATGAGTCAGGTAGTGTATCAGTTTGAGGATAGAGGTTGGAGTTGGTTACAAGAATCTAGTCAATAATGGAACTGGAATTGGAAGATTTATTGTGGAATGTAGGAGAGGAGATGAGTTGGGTAAAACTGAAAAGGTTAATTCTAGTGGTTGGGGTGTTAGTGGTTAGGGTAAGCCAATTGATGTTAACATCTCCCGAGATAAGGATTTCATCCGGGATGTGGTCTGATAACCAGTTGAGAATCTGTTCTAATAAGGGTATATTTTTACCTGGTAGTATGTAGATGGCAACTATTGATATTGTTTTGTGATTGTTGTGTTAAGATTGGCTATTAGGAGCTCGGCTGGATGGAAGGAGAGAGGAGGATTAGTTGGGGTGGTTAAGGTTAGAAGGTTAGAGTATAAAAGAGCAACATCTCCACCTTTCTTATGGGGTTTGTCAAGGTGTAGAATGTTGTATCCTGGGGAAAGGAATTCATTGTCCATGTTGTGAGGCTTAAGCCAGGTCTCAGTGAGAGTTACTATGTTAGGAGATTATTGAGCTATCCAGGAGTGAAATTCTTTTACTTTATTAAGGACACTATGAATGTTGATGGAGTAGAAGGAGAGATGTTTGGGAGAAAAGTTAGGAGTGTTAGGGGGAGCTTATGGAGTAGATGAGGGGGCAGTTGGCATAACTGGTTGGCCAGGGTTGGGGTAAATGTCACCAGAGAGTAGAACAGTGTTAGGTCACTGAAGGAGAGGAGATAACACTAGGTAGAGTGGTGATGTATTTTTGTTTTATTCTGATGGGTGGGTGACTTGTGGGAGGTAGCTTGATTTGGGGTAGACTGAAGTCAGGAGAGGAAATAGTAAGGGTGCAATAGGAAGGAGTAATGTGTGTAGGATTGTGTAAGGTAGCTAGAGGAAGTTGGAGAGCTAGGGGGTGGTAAAGAGGTTAAGTTGCAGGTCAGTAGGAAGAGGGAGGAATTGATGAGAGGGAGAAGTAAGGAGGAGAGAGAAGTATAAAGCATAGTAGTGGGTGTGTAATTAAGTAAGACAGGAAATAATAAAGTTATAGAGATGAAAGGAAAGGGAGGGTGTGCATTTATAAGTGGGAGGGGTGGAGAGGAGGAGAGTAAGATTGCAAGTTAGAAAGTAGGAATACAGAGCAGGGAGGAGGTGGGAGGGGCGATAATGATAGGGTAAGGTAAAAGGGAGTAGTGAATGTAGGTAGGAAGGAGGGAAGTGGGTGTGTAGAAGTGGGAGGGGTGTAGGTAGGAGAGGAAGAGTCTAATAGGACAGAATTTGCAGGAAGTGTGGGCTTGGAGGAGGTGGGGTGCAGAGGTTAACTATAAAGGACATTGATTCAGGGGTGGGTGGGAATGGGGGTGTGGTAGAGGAGTGGACTGAGCCAGAGCACAGCGAGGGAGAACACAGCAGGTTGGGCCAGGATATAATGAGGAGCAAGAAATAAGAAAAACAATGTGCTGTTCAGCAGAGAAAGATAAAGAGGCTGTTACATAGTATGGTGAGAAGAGTGTGAAGGTGGGTATGAGAGCAGGCAGGACCAGAAGAGCAAGGCTAGTTTAAAGGGTGAGGACAAGACTGTGGGAGTAAGGAAACAGATTGAGAGTTAGGGGGACAGGAAGGTAAAGACAGCAGAATTAGGAAAATGACCAAGTGAAGAAATGTTAAGAGAAGCTTGTGAGGTCACTGGGGTATATTGGAAGGGAGGTGCAACATCAGGTATGAAGATGTGCAGGTAGCCTTAGAAAGAATAAAAACAAATTACAGCAGAGAATATTTACAGACTAACACGTACTTCACTCAAAGGTGAAAGAGTGTTGAGCTGAAGCTTTCAGATATGCAGAGGTCATTTTAGCTACTGGATGGTGGGGGGGGGGTAGCTTGCAGTCATAGATTGGAACAAACCAGGCTAACAACTTCTCTCAAAGGTGAACAAGTGTGGAGATGAAGCTTTCAGGTATACAAATGTTGTTTTAGCTGTTGGATGGTGGGGAGGTAGCTTGCAGCCATAGACTGGAACAAACCAGGCTAACAACCTTAGTTTAAATGTGCTTCATTGGTTGGAAATGGACTCCAACTGATTTATAGATGATATTTGTTCTTTGTCTGTGTTACATGTCCATTGAGTTGGCTATGTAAATTGGGAAGAGGGCATGCCCTTAAAAAATATCAGTTGTTTTCATTGAATCTGCATTGTTTCCTTGGATTGGTTTGTAGAGTTTTCATTAGGTGGTTTCATTAGTATGGGATTAATTTTCAAAAATGTTGATGTAATGACATGAATCTAAGTAAACCGAAAACAGCATACAAAATAAGTGAAAAATGAAATTCCAAAACAGTCCAAAACTAGAAGCAGAGTAATCAAAGTTGTAGGTTCCCAGTTTATGTCTTTTGACATTTCCATCAGTGCAGCAGTATGTCTACTGAGTGTTTGCTACATTTCCTATAACGTAGCAAAACTCCAAAGGCAGCTTCAATAATTTCTAACGAGGTGAGTTAACTTTTTTGATCCAGCAGTGAACTCAATTTATTCATTCATCTTTATGTCATGGTATGGCAGAATATATCGGCGAATAATATATTCACTTTATTCCATCAGTTCTTACTGATAATTTCAACAACCATCAACTGAACAATGTGACCAGTACTCAAGATGAAACCCATGTTTTCAGTGGTTCCATCAGTAAACTTCATCCTGCGATTACCAGCAAAGTAATTTCAACCATTGGCTGTACTCATTCAAATCTCTTGATTCTGCGGTCAACAGCAGGGATCCCAATAATACTTTGAAGACCCAGCTTGTTTCTTTTGAATGGAAGTTAAAAAAAATTAAAGTTCTGCAGCTGGAAAACAGTTACTTGAGTGCCGTATTAAATGGAGAATTGTATTAATCCCCGAACCTTTATTTAAAGCATGTAATATCCATTCAATACTTGGTAAAGGATAGCAACTATTACTGTCCAGTGTGGCTGGTATGAACATGTGATACTGTGATGCAATCTCTTTTCCTCTTTAATCTCTTCTTCCTTAATGTACCCCTCTACACCATTGCACATAAGTATCAGAGATCAGAGTAAAAAATACTAATTGTACGGTGGTCACTGGTGGCCAAAGTACATGCGTGACACCAACTACCTCTACAGATAATTCCCAGTTTTAGGCATCTTGTCCATGGCCTCCAAATATTCCTTTTGAAGAACCTTCCAATATCATCTGATGTGATGACATTAGTATGTTGAGTAAGTGGCGAGAACCCATAATGTCTGGAATAGCCCACTGTTATGACTGTCTGCAACAGACATAGTGACTGAAAAAAAAAGACAATGTAGATGGTAGAAAACATAATCAAAATTCACAGAAACAGGTACTGCACATATACAGAAATGAGAAGGAAATGGTTATCAGCATTGTCTGAGAAGCACTCTTACCCTTCTTACCTGAAACATCTCTATGTTCTCAATAACACCATCCACACTAGAAAGATAAAGCAATGCATGTCAAATACTAATTTTTGCAGTCATTTCAAGTCAAATAACCCAAAAAAAGTAATGCTGGATATAATATAGCAATAATAAAGTGCATGCAATGGCCTGGATCAACAACCATGATTGTCCTTTGATTACATACCATAAAAGGACTGGCATCATAACAGCTTATTTATGCCAACCACATTCGATTTATAACACCAAATCCTGAGTAAAATATGCCATCACCACGGATTTCATATCAGACTGAGATGTGAGAGGCATAACAGAATTCTCACTCTGGTGACACCTTCAAGAAAGTAGGTATATCACCCATGAGAACCAGCCTAGCAAATCTATATTGCACAGTCCTGTACCATATAGGCATAGTGATGTCATGTATAGTAACATGGATGCACTGTCAAGCAAGCACCACTCATAGAGCTCATAAGTCACTGACATGAGAGAGGGATAACCAGAATGGAGGAGGTATACTACAGTGGCAGACTTATTCATTCCTTAATACCTAAAGCTTGTTTGTGAGAGAATGAATGGGCTTTGGATGTTCAGTCAGAGAATGAATGTAAAAAAAAAAAAAGATAAGGACTACCTGCGCTACACTTTTTGAAAAACACTGTTGAAACGGTTCTTTTTCTGCTAAAGTGTATTCTCATGCTTTCATGACATACCTGTTGCACCACTGTGTGCTGTGCACAAAGTGTCGATCCACATCTTCAGTGTATCAGCAAATGTTTTCAGACTTAAAAAAAATTAAATGCTTTTTCCCTATGCCACTTACACTGGGATTTAATGTTGAACTTTAACCTCCATGACTTCAACTGAGGGGAAAATGTGAGAGGCATCTACAGTCTTAAAAAGATACAAGTCGCAGAGGTGCAGACATTAAAGTCTATGGACAGACACCTTACATGATATCACACAGGGAAATGCTAAATTTATTTGGACCATGGTTTTAATAAAAAGTTTACAACATATTCTAGTAAAAAATGGCCCAAATAAATAAGGATCAGCTTGTGCAAAATGCTTTGCTGCATTTAAGTCACCAGATGCTGAGATGCAGTGCTATACAATACCAAAACACTTTTAAAAGGTTTACCTGTATTATTCTACATATTTCTTGTTTGAGAAACACTGCCAAACTATTCTGTTTCTAAGGATATGGCCTGTTAGCTCTTAGCTTCAGTCATTAGTTTGTTACTGACACAGCACTAACCCCACACCCTTAATACAGACTGCTAAATAGTGCTGTGCTGTGATGCATGGAAGGTTGAAGGCCTGAGTTAAAGTAGCAGGCAAGAAAACATCATAACTTGTAAAATATGATGACGCTGTTGTACTTTGTTTCTCTCTGCATTTCATTTATGACGCTTCAGTGATGTTGTAGAAGTAAACTGAATGGAGTGGAGGCTGCTACAAATGCTGCGGTCTAATATTTAGAATCCAGCAAGTAGGGAAGATGGTGTGTACATGCTGATGGTGCCTAAACTAAATATTGAAGTTTGTATAAAAAGGTTAAAACAGAGAAAATGACATACATATCATATCCACTATTTTCCAGTTCCCCTACTTATCATTTAAGTCTCTAGAAAATGTTATCAAAAACTGTGAAATATATTGTACAAATTGTTGCAAAACTACAGGCTTTGGTACCCAAACCATGATCACTAATGCTACTTTTTATCGCATGCTGTGGTTTATATGAATCACAGAGCTTAATTGATGGAATATCTGCTATGTGTAGATGCATGCATTATGACTTTTTCTTAACTGCATCACAGACTGAGCTTTACATAGTATAATTTCAATGGATTTGAACAAGAGTGCAGCATATAGATTTTTGGAAGTCATTCACTTGATCTGCCCTCAACAGATTATAGTGAAAAATTAAGTTAACTCATCATCTTCTTTTGGCTGTTCCCATTAGGGGTCACCACAGTGGATAATCTGTTTCCATTTCTTCCTGTCCTCTGCATCTTGCTCTGCCACACCAACCACCTGCATGTCCTCTCTCACCACATCCATAAACCTTATCTTGGGTCTTCCTCTTTTTCTGTTACCTGGTAGCTTCATCCTTAGCATCTTTTTCCCAATATACTCAGCATCCCTCCACAGCACATGTCCAAACCACCGTAATTTTGCCTCTCTGGCTTTGTCTCCAAACCCCCCAACCTGGGTTGACCCTCTAATATACTTATTCCTAATCCTGTCTACCCTCATCACACCCAGTGCAAATCTTAACATCTTTAACTCAGCTCAAACTCCTGCCTTTTTGTCAATGCCACTGTCTCCATCCCATATAGCATAGCTGGTCTCACTACCCTCTTGTTGACCTTCCCTTTCACTCTTACTGGTACTCATCTTTCACATATCTCTCCTGACACTCTTCTCCACCCACTCCATCCTGCCTGTACTCTCTTCTTCACCTCTCTTCCACACTCACCATTACTCTGAACAATTGATCCCAAGTATTTAAACTCATCCACCTTTGCCACCTCTACTCCTTGCATCCTCACCATTCTTTAAGTTAACTGTGCCTGCTTTTGTGAAAAAATAATTTATAGGTCACTTAATGAACTTCTGCCCTTTAGCAAGACAATACATTTAGGAGTAACATTTAATTCCAATTGCTGTTAAATGAGAACATAACACATAATAATTTTGTTGCAATTACTTAAGCAATAACCCATGGATGGGTGTGGGTAATGCTGCATTTACACACGGTTGGTGTGGTTTGGTCACAAGGGCAAAGCCCGAGTGACCAAACAAAGGCAAACGTGGGTAAATCCAGCATTGCTCACACTCAGCCATGGGTTATTGCTATTATACAATGACATTATTTAAGAAAAAAATGCTTACTTTTCTTAAATAATGTCATTGTATAATGACTCTATGCTACCCTTCCGCAGGTATCCTGTGGCATTTCTGATGTACTGCACATGCATAAGGGTCGTGTTTCCATGATTACACAGTACATCAATGCTGTGCAGAGGTAGCAATGGAGAAAGGAAGAGTTCTTTTGCTTTTTAAGTATCTCACTATGTTAAACGAGTTTAACATAGCGAGATATCTTTAAAAAAAGCAACGTTGAAAGGAAGATCCCTGTTGCTTTTTTTAAGCTATCTCGTTATGTTAAATGAGTTTAACACAGTGAGGTGTCTTTAAAAAAAGCAACGGAGAAAGGAAGATCTACGTTGTTTTTTTAAGCTTGCTCGCTATGTTAAACTCATTTAACATAGCAATATTGAAGCAATGAAGATCTTCCTTTCTCCATTGCTACCTCTGGACAAGGATAAAAAAAAAATTGGGGGATATACTAATGGAAAAAGTCCGGGCGACCGGACCTTTTTCCATTATTATATTCTCGGATTTACAACGGGCACGCTGGTTGGGCTGGCCAATCAGCGTGCTCGTTTTTGAATGTTTAGGGCCAGTCATTGTATAATTTGTAGTTTACAATAGTGTAATTCTTCTTGTGGATTTGAAATTAATTATTTAACAAATAGTAACCTCCCTGCAATTTTAATATGTATTTCTGTTTGCTTTTTGACAATGGAGTTGGTCTTCTTCATGAGATCATAGCCTCAAACTCCATGGATCATATTCAAGTATTTTAAAAAGCAAATATACATTTCTCTTGCATTGAAATCTATGTATTTATTTATTAATTTGCATTTTTTACTGGAACAGTCCAAATAAAGACAAAGTCTATTTTCAGCAGAGGATCAGAAAGAAAAGCTCCATTCCATATATTGCATGTGTTTTATAACAGCATCAACATTCATGTACAGTCTTAATAGTGATTAGAGGATGAACAGTGAAACATGCATAGATATTATAGCAGTTCTGAAGACAGATAATATTAACATTTAGCCTAATATTTACATATTTATGTGTATACTCAGAAATGCAAGGAAGTAAAGGTAGCCATACGTGCAGTTAGAAGTTGCAAGGCGCTACAGTCCTTAATTCTGAGGAAATATATGATTTCAGTTAATGGATGCATAACTAGTTATTGTTAATAAATGTAATTTATAAATTAAATGCAGTACATGGCATGCCCTGATTACACTCCAAATTTGAATAAAAGACAAACTTATTAAGCCTGGCACTGGCACAAGACCCAATCTTAACAGCTCAAAGTGGTATTTAACCAAAACTTGCTTAAACACACCTAGTATAATTAAAATGAGATTACATGGGAAGGATTAACAGCAAGCAGTGCCCGCTAACAAACAATAGCAGTAGGTAAAGCAACTTTTAAAAGCTGTTTGAACTTCACTCAGCTACACATATAAACAAAAAAAAAACGTGACAGAAAGAAGTGTCTAACAGCTTTTAAAATCATTTGTTTGACAGTCAGGCTTGGCATTTCTGCTTGTTATTTGTTTGATAATATTAAGTGCTTTACTGGCTTTCTAAGGCTTAGACAGGCAGTAAAATACATTTTAGTCCTACACTTTACTTTTTTGCAACTGGTAGAACGTGGAGTAAATAAAGCACCATGCTCCACAAAGAATTATAATTAGTTACCAATCATAACCCTTTTATTAGGTGTTCTTGACATAGATGCCAATATTTCTCTCTTGGGCTTTGTTCTCTTAGTTAATTTCAAGGGGCCTATGTCTCAAACACATAATAAGCTATTCATGCTGGAAGACACAATCATAATCCTCTATGTTAAAGAGGTAGGGTATGTAGTTGGCAGACATATGGGTTAGGGGAAAGGGTTATAGTGATGAGTCTGAGTTAGGGAGAAAGTGCTACAAGTTAGCATAGATGAAGTGTATATTAGTTATTAAAAAGTATAGTTGTATTCAGTAGGATTAAGAATTTAGAATGTTTCATTTATGTTTTAAGTGCTCATTTGATTATGTTTTGCAATTATTTTGGAAAAGAGGAATTCAGTTTATATACAGTTCTGTTTAGTAGCTAGGTATTTTAAAAATATATTTTGAAATGATTATAAGATAAGTTTTGTCTAATGGAAGATGGAGTGCATAATTTTGATACATATATGGTATACAGAGAATCACAGGTCTGGAAATTTGGTCTTCGTAGATATTTATTTTGGGATTTCTGTTATCTTTAAATTTGTACAATTTTATATTTTATGTTTGTAGACAATATTGAGGTAATTTTTTGGTGTGTGTGTGTGACAATGCCTATTAGCTCTAGCCATTTAAATGTTTTATAACTAAGCTGTAGGTCATTTAACTGGATCTGCTCAATGTTTGGTGACTTTTGTAAGACATCTGGAGAGATTCTGCTGAAATCCAAAGCATCCACTGCTAAAATTGAAAAAAAAATACTTTTTGAGTTTTCTTTGCACTATGCTGACTGCATTTTATCATTTTGGTGATTTTTACTGTATTTTTCTGCACTTTAAAAAAGCTGTTCTGTTGCTTTAAGTAGCTAGTACATAGCATATACTACATTTAGATTTGCTGAATCTAGGCTGTATTGTTATCCCTGAGCACCATTCCAGCCATCTTACATTAGGAGGACCCTGCCTGTACCATTGTGACAGAAGAGTGTAGTTTGAGCCTCTTCCGAGTGGGACACTAGTGGAGCAGAGCTTACTGTGTGCTTTCCCATTGGTAGTTTAGCTTAAAAGTGTTGAATTTCACCAGTATTTAAGACTCATATTTGTGTGGGTTTGCACTCTTTTAACTGACGCTGCTCAATGCTTGATGACTTTTGCCAGAGGTCTGGAGAGATTGGTAGTTTAGCTTAAAAGTGGTTAATTTTGCCTGTATTTAAGCCTTGCATTTCTGCATTGCTGTGCACCATGCCTGTAAAAATGCAAATGCCTTGAAAGACAATTTTCTCCAAGACATCTGTTACTGAACCCTCCAAAGTTTCCCTGCTGCAGTGCAGGAAACTCAGTTGCACACTGAGAAGCATTGCTATAGTTTCCACACTTAGCCTTCAATAGAATAAAGCCCCTTTGTTAATCTGAGAGCAAAATTTGGTCAAACTAGCCCACTCCTCAATAGTAGTTATGGTAAAAACCTGCCATAATGGAGGGCCAAATTCCAACCATTTTGCCAGCCAGCCTGATTGACATGGGCATCTTGAGGCAATGTAGTAATTGCCTCATGTATACTGACAATTTCCTAATTCCTAGTTTTCCTTCTCATCTCCCCATACCACTTCTTCTTAATTTCTCACAATTTCCTTCTATTCCTGTATTCAACCATCTTTTCTTCAATTCTATTTTAATGTTAGATAAACTGTATACAGCTGTCAAAGATATTTATATTAATACTATTTTTCCTTAGAATCCTTTATATTACACCATTTCTTTACGTTGTTTGTATTCTTCATGTAGTGTTTCTAAAAACATTACTTATTAGACCACTGTATTCTATTGCAATTGTTATTGCAGTGTTTTAATTAGAACCTCATATATTTGAACATTACTGTGTGTATTTTTATTTGCATTGTTTGGAGCTTTTATCCCTAGACCTACATTGAAAATGGGGATTTCTTGTCTACTTGGACTATCCCAATCAACAATAAATATATATGGGCCCCCTTTAGAAACTCAATATCCCACTTACCCGAAACCCAAAAGCCCAAGATGAAAATCCCAACATCCAAGAAGACCGACCCTCCAGAACACTGACAAATCACATACGGTAAATAACCACTTGGCCAGCATGCTGACCTTTGCCCCTTACCTCTGTGGTAGTGTGATCTTGGAGTTTGTATATTTAGTTAGGGGGGGTGCATGGGTGGGAGTTTTTGTGCTTCGGTGTTAGTGTGTTTGTGGATTGAGCGATTGGTTACTTTCCATTAGTGTTATGTCAGTGTTCTGGGTGGTCTGTCTTCCTGGATGTTGGGTTTTTCATCTAGGTCTTTTGGATATTGGGTAAGTGGGATTTTGGGTTTCTAAAGAGGATCCATACATACATATATATATATATATATATATATATATATATATATATATATATATATATATATACATATATACACACACATGCACACACATACATACATATATACACGGATAAATAAATTAATATTCTAAGTGATTTTTCAGTGCTTGAGAAGAACATTTGTGGACTAGTTTGCAACTAGGAGATGATTGAGGCTGAGCATAACAATGCTGAGTCAACAGTGTATTGAATAACATATATGTTATAGGTTCTTACTAAACTTATGGCCATGGTGACCATTGAAAAGCTTTGCTACATAACGGCCAACAAATTCAAGTCCAACTTTACTCCTGTCTCCCTTCTCAACCTTCCCTCATGAATTACCAGCAAATATAACTCCCCTTGCTGTCACTAGGGAACAGTTCATTAATGCTTTCTCTAAGACCAAGAACACTGCATTAATGGGCCCAGACAATATCCCAGGATGCCTGCTAACTAAAATGAAGCATGACCTATCAGGATCTCTGAATTGCTTTTTAACTGTAATTTCCAAACAGGTTTCATGCCTCATGAATGGAGAACACCGAAAGTCATCCTTCTGCACAAAGGTGGGTCATTTACAGACCCTGGAAACTACATTTTCAAGTCTCACTATTCCCATATTAAATGGCATGGAAAGAATTATCATGAAAATGATCAAAAATAATATAGAAAATCTCCAGACACTGGAACCAACCCAATTTGGTTTTGTTAAGGGCAGCTCATGCCTACTCAACCTTGTGGACTTCTTTGAGAAGGTCACCAAAGCAATGGATGAGGGCAAAGTGGTTCACACTGTCTACCCTGATGTGGCCAAGGCGTTTGACAAAATACTCCACTTGGGCATGTTGACAAACTCAAGAGGTTAGGTGGATAGACAGGTGGCTCAAAGACAGGACCCAGGAAGTTAGCATTGGGGAGACCTCTACAAAGAGGCCACCAGTCACAAGTGCAATCCCTCAGGGACTGTTCCTGGGACTGCTACTTTTTGGCATGTACTTCTCTGAAGTCAAGGCAAATGTCTGTGGCCTCTGGCTGACTAAATTTGCAGATGATTGTAAATTAGGTGCTGTCATTGAACCTCACACTGACACATATGTTTTCTAGGAAGGGCTGACACAAACAACTGGTGTCAGAGCCATGGACTAAAACTAAATGCCAAGAAATGCATTATAGCATCCTTCAGAAAGTCATCCACCCTTGGTAACTATCATATTGACAACACACCACTAAAAGATGACCCAGTAGTCAGGGACTCGGGAACAGATATAGACAGTAACCTAGCCTTTGACTATCACGTCTATAGTAGTGAGGAAATTATTCTATGTTGTGTAACTTATAAACAAAGGTATGGCATCTAAGTCCAAGGAAGTCATTTTTCCACTGTATTCAGTATTCATCAGCGCTGTCATTGAGTACAGTGCCCTCTTTGGTATGTATCTAACCAAGCATATCCTATAAATGGAATGTTTACAAAAGTTCCTCAGTAAAAGAATACAGAGGCTAAGTAACATGTCCCATGCAGACCACTTCAAGACTCTATCCCTGTATTGAGGGAAGATCTACCCTTGGCATAGGATACTGTGATATAAATAGGACCTGCTGGAGAGACAGATACATATCCCCAGAGACTACCCCATCTCTGGAACAGGCTCCCCATCTATATGAAGCAGAGTTGCTCCCTAACCCAATTCAAGTGTAACTTGGAGAGCTGGGTGGGTAACAGGAAATTCATCCCTCATTTGACAACTATGTCTCTAAGTGATACAGTCAGCTTGTAAATGGTAAATCTCCAGGCCCCTTCTTGTAAATGTTTCACCTCCCAAGCCCCTGATTACACTTATCAAGTGTACCAGAACTTGTCAATTGTTTGTGATGCATGACTAGGCTTAAATAGGCCTATGTTGTTGTTAGCCTAGTAAACAATTATGAACCTATGAAGATATAATACTTTCATTCCTATCATGTTAAACTCTGTACCATGCATAACACTCACAGACAATGTACCTCACCAAATTGGGATATATTGTATTATACTTCTGTAATTCAAAGTGTCCTTTCATATTCCCTGTGTTATGTATTGGATTATGTATTGGATGTGCTTATTTGCACAGCACAAACATTTATCTACATTGTGAATTCTGTTGCATTTTGTTTCTGTTGTCATAATAAAGAGACTTATGTCTAGCAAATGGCTTGATAGTAGCCAAAACATAGTTCAGAAAGAAAGATAGCCATAAGATCACATATAAGAGTGGCCAACATGCAACTCAGCTAGATTTCCTCCTAGAAAGGAAAGGGCACTAGGATAGACTCAATCATTGCAAAATCATCCCCAGAGAAACAGTTGGCCTGCTGCATAAACCAGTGGTTGTCACAATCAGCTGCAAGCAGTGGTCAGAGAAGGATCTAAGGTCAACAGAGACCAGGCTGAAGACTTTGATGTTGACTGGAGAGAAAGTACAGCAGTTCAAAGAATTACACAGGGCTCTAGCACCCCAAGAAGAAGAGGAAATAGGCAGATTTGAAGAAAAATGGCAGTGGCTCAAAATAGCATGTGTGACTGCAAAACTGATATATGGCTGAGCCAGGTATGGAAATAAGGCACATAAGGAAAGCTAGTGGTGGAATTCAGAAGTCCAGAAAGTCATCAAAAGAAAGAAAGAGTGCAGGAAAAAGTGGGAGACAGAAAAGACTGATCAAGCTAGGAAGGTATACTGGCTGGCTAACAAGGAAGCTAAGAAAAGGTTGCAATAACAAAGAAGTTGGCATAATGGTTAAGGTCTTTACCTTACAGACACAAGGTGCTGGGTTTGATTCTCACATGGGGTAATTGGATAGATTTAAAATGTCCCACAAGGGCATTTAGCTTAGTACTAATCTATGAACCTATGAACCTATGAAGAAGAGGGCATTAGAGGCACTCTACTAGCTTGTGGAAAATGACTCAGTAGGTGGCCCAAAGAAACTATATCAGGTTGCAAGGGAAAGACAGAAAGATAGAGAAAATAGTCAGACACCCTTCATAAGGGATGCCAGCAACAACCTGCTCAACAGTCCACAGGCCATTAAAGGCAGATGGAAGGAGTGTTTTTAGCAGCTTCTGAATAAAGAAAACCACGCAGAAGCTTTACTGCCCCAGCAACAGCCTGCAATGAAAGAAGAAGAGAAGCCCACCCTAGAATAAGTAAGAATAGCACTAAGGAAAATGATGTCAGAGAAAGCAGCAGTCTCAGATGAGGTCACAGCAGATATGATAAAGATGCTGGGTAAGATTGGGATAAATGGCTCCTGAGGGTACTCATAGCAGTGTGGAGAGAAAGGTGTATCCCAGATGACAGGAGAATAAGCATACTTGTGCCAGTGTACAAGAACAAAGGGGACATCTATAATTGTGGGGAGTCCAGAGGCATTAAACTCATATCACATTGCATGAAAGTTCTAGAGAAGGTGATTGATAAATGAATATACAGTGTAGTAGAATGTAAGATGGGAGATAAGCAGTTCAGATTCAGATCAAGATGCAGCACAACTGACCCGATGTTTGCAGTGAGACAGATAGCTGAGAAGAAGCTAGAGATGAAGAGACAGTCCAACTGGGCATTTCTAGACTTGGAGAAAGCAACCCAAGAAAGCTGATTTGGGCAGTCCTGTAGTGGTCTGAAGTTCCAGAAACATTTGTAGAATTAGTGCAGGCTATGTACAAGGACTTAATGATTCAAGTATGAACAGTGTTCAGTCTCCCAGAGGGTTTCACATTGGGAGTGGGTGTGCACCAGGGTCAACTCTGAGCCCACTGCTGTTCATACTGGTAATGGCCTACATTAGCAAACAGGTCAGAGGGTAGAGATCAACATAGTTGCTGGACACAGATGATGTGGCATTACAGGCAGACTCTGAACATGAACTTCAGAAAAGGATAAGGGAATGGAATGCAAAACTAAAGGCACATGGGATGAAATTAAGCACAGATAAAACACTGTCAGCAAATTGGGGAAATCAGAAGAAACTGAGAAGTGAGATAGAAGAGAAGATAGTAGAACAGGTAAATAGCTTTAAATATCTGGCAGTGGTGGTGAGGAGAAGGGAAATCTGAATGAAGAGGTCAAAGATAGAATCAGAAGGGTTGCAACCAAATGGCATGATTCTCAGGTGTATTCTATGATAGAAGAATGCCAAAGAAGCTGAAAAGTAAGGTATACAAATCAGTGGTGTAACCAGTACTACTGTATGGTACAGAAACCCGGGCAGTAAAGGCAGAACATATGAGGACGCTAGAAGAGATGGAAGTGAAGTGCCTGAGAAGGGTGGTAGGATGCACACTGTGGGACAGATGAAGAAATGAGGACATAAGAGCAGAAGCCAAAGTAGCTCCAATTGCAGAAAAAATAAAAGAGAATATATTACGGCTGTTCAGACACATGCAGAAAAGCAGAAGACAATGTAGTGAAGAAGATTTGGGACAGACATGAAGAAGGTTAGAGGAAACAAGGACATCCAGTAAAGAGCTGTATGGATTGTGTAAGAGAAGATATGTGACAGTTGGGCATGACTGCTGAAGAAGGCAGGAATATGGCATGGAATTGAGAGAGATGGTGACAGTCAACATGATACCTCAACACCATGTAGGAAATGGGAAAATGGGGGCAGATGATGATGATAATGAATGAAGAAATTTATATGACGTAAAATGTCTGACTGTACAAAGCATTCATATTTATCATGCTTACACTGCACAAATGATGCTTACAAAATACATAATTTAATCTCATAAATCTTATGGAAAACAGGGTATTGTCTGAGTTGGTTAACAGTGCATAAAAGATGACAATAAGACACTACAGATGGCTAATGAAAGCCATGCAAATAAACAACTGTGAACAGGCTGATAAACCACATAGCAGCAGCACTTAATGTGCTTAAATGCTTGCTGAATTCTAATAATGTTATAAACTCTTTGCAGCTATTACACCTGCTGAGATTTTAATGTTTTTTCAGTGGTGTTTTCTTCTCTTCTGGTAAAAGCTGTGTTCAGCTTTTGTGTTAGATCATTTTAAGACACCAGAAAGGTGTTAATTCAGAATAAACACACTGCAAGGAAGGGACTGACATCCAAGTGAAATGTAATATGAGTGTTCAACTTTATCAGCTTTTATTAACAATTTCCAAGAGGTCGGGTTCAAGATCTGCTGATATGATTTGAAGAGCAACCATTTTATGTTGGAATAATTCTGTCCTTCAGATAACCTTATTTGGTCAGTAAATACTGGAGGTCTGTGAACTTTCTCTGTAGTATATTCTAGGGACTATGTAGAGCTAAAGACAAAAGCATTAATAGCTACATTGCTGGCTTTTCAGTCAGAAGTGTTTGATAATAACACTCAGCCAGAGGAAAATGCTATCTTCAGGAAGTCTGCAGCAAAAAACACACCTTAGTACTTTTCTTTTTGTCTGAATTGTCTTATTTCATTAGGAGCTGAATTACATTAAAGCAAATTAAATGTCATCTATTGTACATTTGTTGAACTACATTAATATTAATCCAGACATGTTCACATGTAACCTTGTTTACTTAATCGAGCAGATGGGAAATGCCAGTGCATTTTGGTGAAACACTTTTGGAAGTTTTACAGATGATTTGCAGCTTGACAGGGGAATCTGCCTGACATAATTTCATGAAGGATATATTTGCTGTTCTTGGCAGATACCTCCTACATATTCAGAGATCGTGGACTCCTCGATGCATTGATTCTATTGAGAACATAGGAATAATTCTAGTCAAGCTGTCAAAGAGACAATAAGATGCCTAGCCATATACACCTTTAAGAAGGTAAATTTAAAAGTTTTGCTTCCCATTTCAAGAACTTAATATAGATTATCTCCCAAATTGAGCAGGGCCTTACAAGATAAGCCTGATTTAAATTTGTTTGCCTTTGTAGATATTTAATTTGAGATTTCTGTTGTCTTTAAATTTGTACCATTTTATATTTTATGTTTGTAGATAATATTATGGGAAATCTTTTGGTGTGTGTGTGTGTGTGTGTGTGTGTGTGTGTGTGTGTGCGTGTGGGGGGGGGTGAGTGACAGACATGTCTGTTAGCTCTATATTTAAGAGCTAGGCTGTTCTGCTTTTTGATGACTACTTTGCCTGCAAATTTTGTAGTTTTGGTTATAGGGTCATTCTAACTTGGCAGCTTACTTGACTGTAGATTTATAAATATTGATGGACTATATTGGAACGTGAGTGTAGAAAGGTTTGGACTGTAGTGACTGCAGTAATACGTGTTAAGTCAGTTAGCTAGGAGTTGGCTTTATAGAGTGTTCCTATATTTTATTACTTTTTTGTATCATATTTTGTTTGTCATGGTCACATTTTAGGTCTTTTGTATTAAACACAATCACAACCATACTTTTATTTGTTTTTGGTACAGATGGTAAATTTTGGTTATAATAGCAATAAATAGCATTAATTTTATTTTATTGGGATTTATGCGTAACTTATACTGTTCGCACCAAGATGATGTAGAATTGTCTATATCTATATGACACATGGATAATAGACAATTTAAGTACAAACCACAATTTGCTTTTACAGACATACTATCTCACCTGCCTTTCTCCTCACATTTCTCCTTCTTTTCAATTTTCCTAAATTCCCTGTTTTTCTTCTCATTTCCCTAAACCACTTCTTCTTACTTTCTCACTATTTCCTCCTATTTCTTGTACTTAACCTTTTCTTCTGTTCTGTAACAAAATTATTATATTTTAATGTTGAATAAACTGTATACAGCTGTCAGAGATCTTTATATTAATACTATGTTTCCTTACAATTCTTCATATCACACCATTACTCTGTGTTGTTTGTATTCTTAATATAGCGTTTTTTTTAAAACAATACATATTAGACCACTGTATATTGCTGCGTTTGTTACTGCAGTGTTTTCCTTAGAACCCCATATATTCAAACATAACTGCATGTATTTTTATTTGCATCATTTGGAGCTTTTACCCCTAGACCTCCATTGAAAATGGGGATTTCATGTCCATTTAGACTACCCCAGTAAACAATTAAAAAATAAATAAATAAATAGTGCTTGAGAAGAACATTTGTAGAATAGATTGCAACTAGCTGATAATTGGAGCTGACCATAATAGTATTGTGTCAACAGTGTATTGAATGGCACATAGGTTATAGGCTCTTACTAAGCTTATGGCAATGGTGGCCACTGAGAAACTTTGCCACATTACCCAATACTGATGATAGACTAACAGTGTCCCCCATTAATTAGACATTATCAATACATTCCCTAGTGAAATTTGCAGTGCATGTAGTTGTATGCATTTTATTTATAAAGATATTAAAGAGTATGGGTCTAATCTAGATCCTTGGATCACTCCAACTATAATGTACTATGAATGTAATAACATACTGTTTTAGCACGTGCATTTCATTTGCTTGCTTAAGGTAGAAAGATAACCACTGTATGGTTGACAGTAGAAAATGCCTTAGATAAGTCAAAAAATATTCAGGCTAACTTATTACCTTTGTTACATTTCTTCTGCAAAACGTTCTTGAAGGTTAGAAGAACTCTTTTTGTAGAGTATCCTGTCCTGAAACCATGATGCAATACAGATAGAAGGTTGTTTTATGCAGATAATTAAGATGTTTATAAATTCATTTTTTTAATATTTTAGAGAGGAGGGCTAGTATGGCCAATTATGTAAGGATGTTTCCAATACTCTGAGCAATTTGTGATTATAGAAATAGGGTATGCTATGACATCTGCTGCAATACAGGCATATTGTGATGGGAAGTCATTACCTGCTAGAGAAATAGTTATATGAGCTTTTCTAACAGCTTTTCTATATTAGTTGTAGTAGAAGCTGTGAGAGAGAACATGTATTTGGTATTTGAATTGGTGCATTCTGGTTTTGGAGCCTGAGTTGGCAACATTTATAGAATGTGTATTTGGTCTTGGGTTTATTCTGTTGTTTAGATGTATGTGTGAAGTTTTCTGATTTATGTGTGTAGTTTTTTAAGTACTTGGGTTTCTTTAGAGAAAAAGGTTTAATTAGTAACTATTTTTTAGTTTTAGAATATCCTTTCTGCAGTTATTAAACATGTTAGAACTTTGTTATTTGGCTGGGATTGTATCCTGTGTGCGGTGCTGAGAAGAGTTTGTTAGTTTATTATTATTAACGCTAAGAACAGATTAAGGATTATGATCTTTTGTAGCAACGTGTTTTCATTTATGGCTTTATTGTTGTCTTTGGTCTATACCAGATTTTGATTTTGTTATTATGGACAATGGATAGTTTAATTCAGGTAAGTTTATTATAAGGGTATTTTTCATTAGAATTACTTGTTAGGATATGCATATTTTGGGAAAGTAATGCAAAAATATTTAGAGGAATATTGGTTGGAATGGAGAGTGACCATTGGACTGAGTGGTAGAAGTCATGACAATGAATATTGTTAGAGTATGCTCAACAAGGTACTAAGGTTGAAAGTAATTCTGCTACAAATATGTAACATAAATAAGGTATAAAATAAAGCTTGCTTAAATGTAGAAATAGAGTTTAGCAATATGTGATTAGCATCCATACTAAATGTCTGCAGCTTGAAAAATAGGGAATTTGCTTAATGGACATGTCTCCTACAGAATCAGCAAGAATGTATACATTTCATACTGTCAGCAACAAAGCTGACCTCTTACAGACTTAAAAACAGGATGTATGCATTTCACATGGTCAGTAAGAGCAAAAATGTAAAACACAGGATGTATGCATTTCACATTGTCAGTAAGAGCAAAAATGTAAAAAAAAACAGGATGTATGCAGCTTCTTTAAAGAATGGACAACAGGAAAACAATCTGTACATGTTTCTATTATATGACTGTTAAGCAAGGAAGTTTGAATGGATATGCTTTCATCAAGTCAGCATTTGCACAAGATGTTGACTTAAAAGACAATACTAGTATTATTTCTCTACAAGATGAAAACATATTTTTCTGCAACACCTGCAAACAGATGTTTTTATACAAAGACCAAAATATAACACCAAGGATAAAATCAGGATATAAAACCACTATAAAGAGACTATAGCAGATAACATTGTTAGAAATATTTTTGTAGGAACACCCATTTGTTCCAAGGTAATATTTTATCTCTGACATTATCCATGCTGTTTGAAAAGTAAAGTAGCACAGTACCTGAAGCTGTAACAGTAGTTTGTGTGATTTGTTAAAAAAAAGTCATTTGTTGGTTATTGCTTTTACGACAAAGTTTGATGCTGCATTAGTGTATATTCTGCAAGTTTCGATGGGCAACAGCCTGTGAATGCAAGTATAACTAGACTTTGATTTCAGCAGAATCCAGCCAGCAAGACCTTAGTGTCTTAAGAAGACTTTGGTTCCAGCACATTAAGCAGCACCTTGATAGTTAATTCTTCAAATATTTATTTATTGATTTATTTATCATTTGTTGACTGAGTTAGTTCCACTAGGCTAGAAGCCTCCTTTCATGGGGAGAACTGAAGTGGTATTTATATAACTAGGGGAAATTTGGCCAGGGCAGCATCTGGTACTTCCCCTACCTATAACATTGAATAATATGGATTATAAACTTTTCATGAGAATAATAACAAAACTGTTACAAAAATGTATAGAATACATGACCAAAATGTATTTGGAAGAAAATGAAAAGAAGTCAAGAGTTATTATGGATAATAAGAGAAATAATTGAAGATATCATACATAAAAATGTAGAAGTGAACATTATAGTAGGGGTATGAGTAAAGCCTATGATAGTATTCAGTATAAATCATTATGAGGAATTTTTCAGGCATATAATATAAGTAAAATATGTTGCAAGTATTAAAATAAGTTTATGAAAGGAACTATATGAAACTAAATGTAAATGACTGTATTGTGGAAGAAATAAAAATAGAATGTGGAAGAACATAAAGCTGCCCAGCGAATAATGACATTTTCTCATTACTTATGAACGTAATAGTAAAGGAAATTAATAAAATGTCCAAGTAGCAGTGGACAGAAAATGATGAAGGAAGTACAATTGCCAATAATGTATAATTATGCAGATGATATTGTATTAATTTTTAAAAATAGCACATGGATGGAAGAAGTAAATGAAAATTTTTAAGTATAAATTAAAAAATGGTTTAAGTATAAATAAAGAGAAACATAAAGAATTTGGTTTTGAATGTATGATAAGAAGTATTAAGTTCAATGAAAAATATATAGATATATTAGGAATAATATTTGGAAGGATTGAATAAAGACAACAACAATGGGATAAGGTACTCAAAGAAGTAAAGGATATGACTATTTTTTTGGAAATCATATAGTTTTTATATAGAAAAAAAGCACACTTGTTGAATATCATGTTAATAGGCAAAACTGCTTATGTGGCTAACATCTATATGATTCCTATTAAGTATGAAAAGGAACTAATGAGGATTATATTTTCTTTTATATGAGTCTCTATACTGAATCCAGTCAAGACAGGGATTATATATATATATATATATATATATATATATATATATATATATATATATATATATATATATAAGAAGAGCAAGGAGCCTTGAGTTTAATAAACCCAATAGTATATGAGGCATCTTCAATTTTATATAAGCCATTAAAAGAAATTATAAAGAAAATAAAAACTCAATAGAAATAATGCTATATTATAAATACAAACAATTGTGGGAAGGAATGGAAGTAATAAAAAGAAGTAAAGCCAGTGTGAATGAAGAAATGAAAGAGTACCAAAACAAAATTGTGTTATGGAAAATAAAAAAAAAGAATATATGTGAAAAAAATAGAAAGGAGTGATACTTAAATATTATGAAAGCATTTTACTGCATTGATCCATAGAAAGATTTAGAAACAACTGAGAAAAGGCCATAATGATGAGATGTAATAACTATAAAAAGATTAAAGAATGTAATACATTCAAAAACTCCCTCAAATCAAATCTGATGAATTCCTGGCTATGTCCTTGTATTACTTAAACTTAACCTTTCTTACTATTTCCTTCTCATATCCATTCACCAATACCAAGTTAGTCACTGTAATCCTCTATGGGACTAAAACTCTAACAGCCATTAGCCGAGCCTACTCCCTATTGTTTGCAATGTCTCTGACTGCTGAAAAGTGTCTTGTTTGATTGCATTTTTAATGTGAATATCTGATTGTTTTGTTGTATAATGTACATGTTTGTTGTACTACTCTGCATAAAAATATTTTTCTCTTGCTTAACAATGTGGAGCTTTTCTCCCTGGGTGAGATGGAAAAGAAAACATATGTAGCTAAGATGAAAGAAGGCAAAAGAGAGTAGCAGAAAAGAAGGTAGAAGAACATGAAAAACCGAAGCACGTGATAAGGATTCAAAGCAAAGAAGACAAAGAAATGGACAGGCATTAAGTATGGGAAGATTTAATAGCTCCTCTGGGTATAAAAGCACATGAGGTAAGAGCATTTATTCTTATTAGCAAAGGGACATTTTGTGACATTATTTCAAAGATTGTTTTTCAATGGAAAAGTTTCTTGGAGAATATGAAAAAGATAAAGACTGTAACTCATGGAATCTTAATGTGAAGAAAAGCATTTAACAGGGAAACACAAAAGAACATGCATGTACAATGTTGAACAGATGTGGAAAAAGAGCTTTGAAAGGACATTTGAAAACATTATGTAAAAAAGTACTGGACATTGCAAAAGTTTATGACAAAAGGGGTTTACGGAGTGGTGGTTAGGAACAGGGGTGTTGTAAAATACTGGAGATAACCCAAAACATGTTTTTGTGGAAAAGAGGGACATTTGATAAGTAACTGTGAGAAAAGCAAATGATTTATTTGTGGGGAAATGGGACAAGATGGAAAATGTGAAATGCAATGGTAAAACATAATAAAATTGTACATTTATGGATGGATTGTAATACTGAAAATAAGAGTAAGGAAAAAGAAAAGGAAAGAGAAGAAAATGAACAAAAGTTTTAGAAGTAGTCGAAACAGAAGAAAAATAAATGAGAAAAAAATAAAAAAGAGGACATATAAGAATGTTCTGAAATAAGTGATGAATAAGACATACATTTTGAGGAAGTAAAAGAAAAAAATGATTCTGTTGGTTAAAGAGTAAAATACAGGAAAATAAAATTTTAAGGGATAAGTACAAAAGAAAAAAAGGAAATGGATGAAAAAAAAAATATATATAAAGGAAATGGATGAAAAAATATATACATCTTATGATTGCGGATTGGTATAATGGTTAAGGTGGTTGACTCACACACAGAATGTAAAGTGTTTGATTCACACCTTTGGGGGGAAATTAGCTAGGCATAGAATGGCTTATTAAGAAAATAGCTATAAACTTATGACTGTAAAGAAAAGAGAAAATTAAAATATTAGAGTGCTTTCTGTAAATGTGAATAATATCAAGAATATAGTCAGACAAATATGGATTTTGGAAATGTACTTGTGATGTAGATGTAATTATATTATAATACACACGATTTTTAACAAATGAAGAAAGATTACAAAGAAACTGTGGAGAGGAAAGATAATCTGGAACTTCTAAAATGAGAGATGTCCTGGAATAGCTGGCTCTATAGAAATGCAGTAAATATATATATGTATCTTTAGCAAAATGGGAAGATTAACCATTGAAATTTAAAATGGAAAGAACACATATATAGAATTATAACATTATATGCTTATCCTAATTGCAAAGAATGGGGATGCATATTTCATCAGATTTAAGACTAAGTAGTGACAAATATGAATATTATCCTAACAGGAGACTTTAACTATGATTGAAAAGGCAAGGTTAAAAACTAAGGAAATGATATAAGAAAAAATGTTAGAATTTATAAATATGGTAAGATAAAAATGTGGGACAAAAATCCATGGATTTTCAAAAGGGGCATGTATAGAACTAAATTGATTATTTTATAGTATCAGAAGTTCTTTTAGGAGATGAAGCAGTATGTCAAACATGATTTTCTGATCGTCTTGCATATACCTAGTGGTAAAGGAAAACAAGGAATATGCAAAGATAATCCAAGGAATGAAAATGAGAAATGAGAAAGCTACAAATATGGAAAGTTTATATTACTATAAGAGCATTTTATAAAACTTGTTCTGAATGGTGGATTATATTAAGGAAAAATATAATTGTTTACAGTGGCAATGTGATGTGAGAACAGTAGAGAATATGTAGAAAAATATAATGATGAACTGGAATATTTGGAACATAATGCTAGAAAGTACTTTGACAAAGAAAAATAATTATATGAAAGAAATCAAGAAAATATGCAAGAGTTGTTATATAAGCAAATATATTTTTCACAAGGAAAAACAGAAGTTGTGATGTCTGTGCCCTGGCCCAGCAATGAAGGAGCCTCAATCCTCATCACTAACACCAGAGAAGGCATCTCATATAAGAAGAAAGGATAACAAATACACACAGTAAGGTACAATTTCCCTTACGTGCGCACAGAGATCACAGTCAGTCTGGGACTGGTTGCTCCATTGCTCCCCAGGTCCCCAATAAGACCCCCAACTGGCACAGCTATAGGGTCCAGATCTCAGCCAAGCTGGCAAGCTAACATCTAGTACCCTCTCTGTCCAACCAGTGCCTCATGTCCCTGCCCAAGTAGCTGACACACACACACACACACACACACACACACACACACACACACACACACACACACACACACACACACACTTTGAGATAAGTATTTATGCAACTTCACAGACACTCCTGGGAAAGGCTGACACAGATTCTCCAGCTGTGCCCCTTTACCCAGAATATACAGTAGTAATTACTGCCACCACCAGCTAATAATTATCAGCTACCCAAAGGCCCTTAAAAGGGTGTCCAATTATTACTGGGCAATATTATTATCCAATTTGTAAGTGTGACTAATCAGTCTTAAGGCTTATTAAAGTGGCTTAGGTCAGGATCACCTACATGCATGCAATGTACTCTAGAGCTTAACTTATCCCTGCATAAACCAGCCACAGTTAAAAGGTCTTAAAATATTAAATAATAAATAATTAAAACCACAAGACAATACTACTACACCACAGTGCTATTCAAGAGTTCAGAGATCACACAGAAACTTAAAATAATTCATTAGTACAGTTCTGACATAACAGAAAAACACTTAGTCTAATCTTTATAGTCCTAGCTATAACTACAAGAAAACACACTTCTAAGATACTACTTACATAAAGAGAGCATAATGCAGTGCTGAGTTAGATAGACAAAAATGCTTACAGTCTTTCTCTCTGAGCAACAGTTTTTAAAATCACTAACAGACATTTCTGCTGGGCCCTCCCAGATTGCATCATTTTGACACTTAGGTGTTCCCAATATGCACATTACATCATTTTGACAATTAGGTTGGAGTTCCCAGGCCACTCAGAAACTGCATTTACATTTGTTTACACTTAGAGCAATAAAGATCATTCCAAATGTAAATTCTGGTCATTAACTTTAGCCTTAAAACAATAGGCAGGATGCTTACTCCAGACTCATCGACTCCAAATTGTAACTTCAAAGGAATAGACATAAAGTAATTTTAATTTCAAAGGACCAAAAAGAAATGCTTGACTTAGTTTTCCTTACAGCAGATAGCAATGTTGCCAGATTGTTGAAACCGCATTTCTTTACATTTAAGACACAAGCCTGTATTTTACATTTATATTTACAAATGCCAGAATTATGTATCAAATTCTATTTGGCTAGGCTGGCAGCCTTCACCCATCTCTACCCAATCTTCACATCTCTCTCCCCTGGAGAACTCAAGCTAGTTTTTCAAGTGACTCTTGATAAATTCCACTTGAGAGGGTTAGGTCTATTTGGGTGTACCTCACCCCATTCCTTGTCTTGAGAGCCCATCTGCATTGACGTTGCTAATCCAACATTGGTACTGCACTGACATATCATATGCTTGGAACCCCAGGCTCAATCTTAGCAACTTGGCCTTTTGCTGACTGGCTCTGTTTAACCATGTTAGAGGGTTGTGATCTGTCATTACAGTGAATTTTCTTCCATACAGATAAGGCTAGAGTTTCTGCATTGCCCACACTATGGCTAGACATTCCTTTTCTACAGCTGCATAGCATTCCTCCCTGGGTTGGAGCCTACAACTGAGATAAACCACTGGGAGCTCTTTCTCCTCTGAAGGAATCTGGCTAAGTACAGCCTCCACCCCATGGTTCGAAGCATCCACTTGCACAACAAATTCTTTGTAGTAATCTGGACTGGCTAACACAGGGGGGGCCTCTCAAAGCTTCTTTAAGCTTCTGGAATGCCTTTTCACATGCTGGGGTCAACACTACTTTATCTGGCCTGTTCTTCCTTGTCAGGTCTGTGAAGGGAGCAGCTATGGTACTATAAATAGGGATGAACTTTCTGTAGTACCTTGCTGTCCATAAGAATGCCCTCACCTGCTTTATAGTAACAGGTGCAGGCCATGCCATAAGGGCTTCCACTTTGGCAGGTTCTGGCCTTATCTTACCACTCCCCACTCTATGTCCTAGGTAGGAGACCTCTGCCATACCCACCTGACATTTGCTTGGCTTAATGGTCAACCCTGCCCTCTGTAGTCTGCCCAGCACCTCCCTGACATGCTGAAGGTGCTCTGGCCAGGAATGGCTGTAGATGGCAATATCATCTAGGTAATCAAGGACAAACCCTCCTGCTCCTGCTAGGATATTATCTACCAGCCTCTGGAAAGTCACTGGGGCATTCTTCATCCCAATGGGCATCTTTGTGAACTCATATAAGCCAAAAGAAGTCACAAAGGCTGACTTCTCTCTAGCACTGGGAGTCAAGGGCACCTGTCAATAACCATTGGTATGATCAATAGTTGTAAGATACTTAGCCCCACCCAGCTGCTCTAGGGCCTCATCTGTCCTAGGCATGGGGTAAGCATCCGACTCTGTGTGACTATTTAATTTCCTGTAGTCCACACAGAACCTGGTGCTGCCATCCTTCTTTAGAACCAGCACCACTGGGAAAGCCCAGGGACTGTTGGACTCTTGAATCACCCCTAGTTCCAACATCTCCTGTACCTCCTCCCTCAGGGAATGTCTGACTCTCTCGGGCACCTTATAAGGGGCCTGCCTAATAGCCCTTTGTGGTCCTGTATCCACCTGTTGCTGCACCAGGTGGGTGCACCCTGGTTTCCCAGTGAACATGTCCCCAAATTCCTGCAACACTACTCGGATTTCTCAAACCTGGGTAGGAGATAGCTGCTGAGATATTGCTACTCCTTCAACTGAGGTGTCAGCCCAAGCCTCACTGAGGAGATCAGTCCCCAGATCTCCATTAGACTCCTCCAGCAATCCACTGCAAATGCTCAGCACAACAGCCTCCTATCATGGTAAGGTTTCATCATGTTAACATGGTACAATCTGTGTTCCTGCCTTCTGCCTAGCAGTTCCACCATGTAGTTAACATCACTTACCTTTCTTACCACCTTGTAGGGTCCTTTCCAAGCTGCTTGCAGCTTGCTGTGTCTGACAGGAATGAGAACCATTACCTGCTGCCCCACAGCATACTCTCTAGCTCGAGCATTCCTGTCATACCACACCTTTTTCTGTTTTTGGGCTTCTGCCAGGTTCTCCTGGGCCAAACCCATGAGTTCCCTGAGCCTTGTCCTGAGGTTTAGGACATATGCCACAACATACTCCTTGTGAATCTCGCACTCACCTTCCCACTCATCTCAAATTAAATCTAGAGGTCCCCTCACTCTATGCCCATACAGCAACTCAAAGGGTGAAAACCCTGTGGATTCATGGGGAACCTCTCTGTAAGCAAACAACAGATGGGGCAAATATTTGTCCCACTCCCTCTTAAACTGATATGCAAATGCCTGTAACATGGACTTGATTGTAGAGTTTAATCTCTAAACAAGACCATTAGTCTGGGGATGGTAGGGGGTAGTCTTCTTGTGCTTCACCCCACAGGACTTCCACAGACAAGCCAGCAGGTCTGACATGAAAGTGGCACCTCAGTCAATCAGTATTTATTTTAGGAAACCTACCCTGTTTAAAATATATAGCAAAGCATTTGCCACCTTCTCTGCCTCAATGGAGGACAAAGCCACTGCCTCAGGGTATCGTGTAGCATAATCCACTACCACTAGGATATACTATTTCCCTGTGGAACTTGGGGTACTCAGAGGACCCACAATATCCATAGCTACCCTCTGAAATGGCTCCTCAATAACAGGCAAAGACATCAAAGGAGCTCTCACCTTGTCTCCTGCCTTGCCTACCTTTTGGCACTGCTCACAGGTCCTGCAGTACCCTGTTACATCTCTGGAAATTCCAGGCCAATAGACATTCTGCATAATATACCTCTTTGTATGTTTTATGCCCATATGACCTGTAAAGGGAATATCATTGGCTATGAGTAGAAGCGCCAGAAGGGAGGCTCTAGACACTACCAACTGCTGTACTCTCTCACCTTCTAGCCCTCCCTCAGGGGTCCACTCTCTGTATAGTAACCCTTTGTCTCAGTATACAGATTCCCCCCTCCCTTGAGAATCAGGTGCCTCCCTAACTACCTGCCTCAGGCCTTGCAAAGTAGAGTCTGAGAGCTGAGCCTGTCTCAACTGTCTCCTTGTAACCCTTCCCAGCTCCCCTTCCACAGGAAGTCTGGCATCCTCTGACAGCGGTGCCTCACTGTCAGCCTAGGTACTACTACTCACCTCTACCTTTGCAGTTAAACTGTCCAAGGGAACATCAGTACCCACAATCAGCTGTGGCTCACCTTCACTGCTACAGCTTAGCTCACTACCTGAAATAACCACCTCTACCAGTCCTGGCTGCAAGTATGCAGTCTGTTTGGTTCTCCCCTGGGCTACAAGACCCACATGCTTGTCTCCTAGCCTCATTGTGTCTAACTGCATACGTACATGGTACTGTCTCACCCAAATCCTTCCCTCTCAGGACATCTGCAGGATGGTAGTTTAGTACCCCTGTTGTCTCAAGACAACCTACTATTGGCATTTTGTCTTTCCCACTTACTGGCACCTTCACCTTTGGTTCCCCACCTTGCATCCGTGGACACCTGTATGCCACGTGGCCCCACTGGTTGCATTCAAAACATTTAACCCTCGCTCCCGGACATGTACCTGGACTAGTGGCTTCCCCTGCTACTGGCAGATTCTGTTGGGGCAGTCTCTGCTGCCCATCATGGGTTCCCTTAGACCCATGAGCAGTACTGGGGGTCTCCTTCCTGTATAGGGCTGCCCTGCTGGCCAGGTATAGGTCTCCCTTCTTTCCCAGCTCATTTGAAGTAGCACATTGTTTATCAGCTAACCAGATGGTCATGTCCTCAGGCAAAGTGCTAAGGGCTTGTTCCCTCACCAAAAGGTCTGCTAGCCCATCAAAAGTGGTGACCTGACATCCACTCATCCAGCTATGAAAATAAGTGCTCAGTCTAGCAACATATTAGCACACACTTTCATCTACCTTGCGTCTATGCTCACAAAACTTATTCTTATACAATTTCAGGTGTTAGCTTAAAACATTTTAACAAGTGACATTTTACAATAGTATAATCAAAACATGCAATATCAGACATTTTAGCCAATGCATTTACAGATTTCCCATGGAGTAAGGGGGTCAGGAACCATATCCAGAGCCTTTGGTCAACACTATACTGTTTGCATACCCTCTCAAACATATGAATGAAACTATCAAAATTATCCCCCTTTTTAAATTGCGGAAGACATTTACTGACCTGTTGTGCTTCTGGGGTCCAGTTACTCCCCTCCCCATTACCTCCATGACTCTGGTGAAGAGGCAGCATTTCCCTCTCATGCCTCCTCTGATGCTCTTTATCCTCTGCCTCTATCTCTAAATGCCTGGCCTCCGACTCAAATCTCTTTAGCTCCAGCTGGATTTTTAAGTCCACTGCAGAAAAGTTAAGCTGTCCATTCTCCGAGGATACGGTATCTCAAATGCCAGTCTGCTTGTCCTCCTGGATGATGTTTTCTGATACAGCTGTAACCAAGACTGCAATCAAGTCTGCCTTAGTCAGGTTTCCATGCACCAGTCCTCTAGCCTGGCAAAATCTCCATCAGCTGGCTCCTTGTCAACTTTCCATACTCCTCTGCTGACATACTGCCTGGTCACCCTGACTAAATAAGCTAACCGAAGGAATAAAACAATTGTGATCTGAAGTCTGAGTATTCACTGCATGGCTGTTTTAGAGTACAAAACACCTCCAGAGATCACTTTACATAAGCTACAAGATTCACTCTACCCACACCACTACAAGCCAATTAGTATTTGCCAACTAATTAGTATGTGATGTGGAAATCCTACCACTGCAATCCACAATGTGAGGCCCGTGCCCTGGCCCAGCAATCAAGGAGCCTCAATCCTCACCACTAACACCAGAGAGGGCATCTCATATAAGAGGAAAGGATAACAAATACGGTAAAGTACAATTTCCCTTAAGTGCACACAGAGATCACAGTCAGTTTGGGGCTGGTGGCTCCATTGCTCCCCAGGTCCCCAATAAGGCTCCCCACTGGCACACCTATAGGGTCCAGATCTCAGCCTAGCTGACAAGCTAACCTCCAGTACCCTCTCTATCCAACCAGTGCTTCGTGTCCCTGCCCAAGTAGCTCACACACACACACACACACACACACACACACACACACACACACACACACACACACACACACACACACACACACACACACACACATTTTGAGATAAGTATTTATGCAACTTCACAGACACTCCTGGGAAAGGCTGACACAGATTCTCCAGCTGTGCCCCTTTACGCAGACTATATGGTAGTAATTACTGCCACCACCAGCTAATAATTATAAGCTATCCAAAGGCCATTAAAAGGATGTCCAATTATTACTGTGCAATAATATTATCCAATTGGTATGTGTGGCTAATCAGTCTTAAGGCTTATTAGAGTGGCTTAGTTCAGGGTCACCTATAAGCAAGCAATGTACTCTAAAGCTTAACTTATCTCTACATAAACCAGCCACAGTTAAAGGTTTTCAAATATTTAATAATAAATAATTAAAACCACACGACAATACTACTACACCACAGTGCTATTCAAGAGTTCAGAGATCACACAGAAACTTAAAATAATTCAGTAGTACAGTTCTGACATAACAGTAAAACACTTAGTCTAATCTTTATAGTCCTAGCTATTTCTACAAGAAAACACACTTCTAAGATACTATACATAAAGAGAGAACAAGGCAGTGCTGAGTTAGATAGTCAGACAACAATGCTTACAGTCTTTCTCTGAGCAATAGTTTTTACAATCACTAACAGACATTTCTGCTGGCCCCTCCCAGATTACATCATTTTGACACTTAGGTTTTCCCAGCATACAAGTTACATCATTTTGACACTTAGGTTGGAGTTCCTAGGTCACACAGAAACTGCATTTACATTCTTTTACACTTAGAGCAAAAAGGAAAAAAAAACGTTTCAGATGTACATTCTGGTCATTAACTTTGGCCTTAAAACAATAGGCAGGATGCTTACTCCAGACTCATCGACTCCAAATTTTAACTTCAAAGTAATAGACATAAAGTAATTTTAATTTCAAAGGACCAAAAATAAATACTTGACTTAGTTTTCCTTACAGAAGATGGCAATGTTGCCACATTGCTGAAACAGCATTTCTTTACATTTAAGACACAAGCCTGTATTTTACATTTATATTTACAAATACCAGAATTATGTATCAAATTCTATTTGGCTAGGCTGGCAGCCTTCACCCATCTCTACCCAATCTTCACAGAAGTATTGAGAATGAAGATGATAATGTAATTAGAGAAATAAAAATATAAAAGGAGAAATAGAAAGAACTCAAACAAAAGTTTATGCATAGTGTGTTTTAATAGTACAAGAAATGTTTAAAGAAAAAAAAGAAGCTAGTGGAAAAAAAACATGGAAAGTAAAAAACGTTAGAAAAATAGAATAAAGAGTTGGAAAAGGAGATTTCTTTAAATGAGCTAGATAAAATATTAGGTCGGTAAATATAGATTTGGCTGCAGAATAAGAA
The DNA here is from genome assembly GCF_019279795.1 of Protopterus annectens. NCBI lineage: Eukaryota > Metazoa > Chordata > Ceratodontiformes > Protopteridae > Protopterus > Protopterus annectens. The sequence goes on along the minus strand of NC_056731.1, from coordinate 1,490,323,746 downwards.
GGAATAGGGTATGAAATTTATAAACATTTAAGGAAATGGAAAATATTTTTTAAAGATTTTAAATGAATGATTAAATTAAGGTTTTATATATAAAGAATTATGTAGTGGAATACTTAAATTCATATGGAAGAAAAAAGATAGAAAACAATTTAAAAAACTGGAGACCGAAAGTATTGAATAACAATGATTATAAGATCTTTATGAAAACAATGCACAATAGATTTAAAACTAAAATGGAAAGTATTATAGAATATGGTATGTATAGTATAAATGGAAATGATTGTCAAGCAATATTATTGATAGAGAAATTGTGGATGATATTATGAATAGAACAGAAGCACTGAAAATCATGATAGGAGACCTTAATGAGTCATTTGATAAACTGGACATGACGTCTTATGGGTAATAATAAAAGAATATAATATGTGAGAAACTTAGGAAATTATGTTTGTTAGCATATAATAATAATAAAGTAAAATTACTTGTAAAGAGCTGGTTAAGCCAAGAGGTACATAGGAAGAGTGGTGTAAGACAAGGATGTCAAATAAGTTGCATGCTCTTTCATTAGTTATGAATGTGATAGTATATGAAATGAAGTACAAAATGAAGGAGGCAGGGTAAATAATACATGAAGGGTGAAGAATTTCAGTATTGCCAATATATACAGATGACATTATAATAATTGCAAAAAAGAAAATTTGGATAAAATATATAATAATTCACATAAATCACTGTCTAGGGGGTGATATGAATAGCTTTAAATATTACTTTATATGCTCACTCCAACTGTCTAATCAATACAAATGGGTCTTTTGCCATGGATATGAACTTTCCTACTATCTCCATTACTAGCTGGGTAGATATGGGTATCCTGAAGCAATGTAGAAATTGTCTCATATTTACTGACAACCAATTATCAAATAAGCTGATATGGTATGTGAGAGATGTATTTCCACAATGTAATTGGAGGCAATGTTCTAACATGAAAGCACTCATAATGTTAATGAAGTTGCCAGCAATACACAAACTGCACCCATCATACAAAATTCAAAACAGACACATAGACACACATATGCTGAAGCACTTAAATGTAACCTCCCTAAAACCTAAAGACCTCCTAGATGAAGTACACATAACAAGTACCCTCAGCAGTCACAAATGCGCACATTCAAAACAACATCCACATGGGGGCGTGGCCAAGGATGAACACAGGATAGCAGCAGATTTCTTCAGCTCCACCAATTTCATTACATTGACAGGAATTAATTACTTAAAAAATTAATTCTTGAAGTAATTTTCTTTCTAAATATGTTTGTTTTATATAGTTCTTGAACTATATCTAAAAAAGAAAGGAAATCTTAATAATATTCCTGTCAGAAATTACTTTGGAAATTTTCCTGTCAGTTTATCAGTCTGAAATGAGTTCCAGTAAGACAAATTCTCAAGACTCCAGCATCAAGAAAGAACTTCAGTCTCTGATAATTATAGTCCAGCAACTTACTGCTAAGATGGATAAAATGGATACTAAAATAGACACTTTCATAGAAAAACTACAAAACAAATAGACTTGTTACATATGGACCTGCAACAACAGAAGATCCAGATGACAGGCATAGAAGAAGCTGTGAATGACATGGAAAATAAAATACAAGAACAGGAAATCAACATTGAGTTTCTGCTGAAACAAAATACACATTTACAAACAAAGCTGGATGACCTGGAAAATAGATCTAGGCAATAACATTAGGATTTTTGGACTGCCAGAAAATATTGAAGGTAACAATATTACTTCTTTTTAACAACATGGCTCCTAAAACTTTAGATTTACCAGAAGCATTCTCTTTTGGTATCGAAGAGCACATAGATCTATAGCTAATACTAACTCTAACAAAAACTATCCTAGATCAGTTATAGTTAGATTTCTATCATCTTTTGATAAAGAGATGGTTCTTAAATCTGCTTGGGCTAAAGCTCCTGTTAAGTTTAATGAGACAACTGTGCGTTTTGACAATGACTATTCTTCCATGGTAATTGCTAAAAGAAAAGTTTTTCTGCCACTAATAAGGGAGCTTAAAAAGCACAGTTTAAAACATACCTTCTGTTTCCTGCCAAGCTTAAAATCTTCCTTCCTGATGGTCCTAAGGTCTTGATGATTTAGACTCTGCTTTACTGTTTGTCAAAGAAAAAGGATTTTGGATAAAATAGAAGAAATGGAATGGGCTAGTTCTTCATTAAAGAGATTGGCAACTGAGGCTTCCTGGAAGACTTCAGAGAAGAAGAAGAGACTAAAAAACAAATGATTTGTTATATGTTTTTTTCTCTCTCATCATTTTAGTTCATTATTAATCTTTTTGAATATAGTTCCTGCATTTCCAGAAAGCCACAAATATTTTGGAAAAGATTTAATCAAAGTTATTCTCTATGTGCAAAGAAATGTTTTGTTTCATAACCAGTCAAAATGCCTGAGGATTTAATGGCAGGCTGTGACTCGATTTGTTTTGCTTTCTGAAAAAAGTAAGGTTAGTAATTTGATACATTTTTTTATCTTTACCTTTTTTTTTTCCTTCCTTCTTCTTTTATTATTTTCTTTGTTTAAACAATGACATTCCATTTAGATTATGTAGTGGGTAAAGGGTGGGGGAGGGCAGGGAGAGAACAGTAATGAAAATATCATTAATAGAATAATAACATATTTATTTCTTGTAAAAGTTTATAAGTTCTTCAAATGCTATTTCTAATTATACTTTCTTGATTATACTGCTTATGCTTGTTTGTAAATAATCTGTCATGCTTTAACTAATAATAATCAGAACTAAATAAGAGTAAATAATATGTTTTATTTTTAACTCTATTAATATAAACAGTAAGTAACATTCCATTGTATATACTTCTTACAGCTTTCTCTTACATTTTTTATTTCTGCCTCACTCCCTTTTATTTTCTACTCTCTTTTCTTTTCTTTATTAATATATAGAATGCTTTAGACTGTGTGGGCACAGTGAATAATAGGATTTGTATGAAAATTGAGTTGGGAGAAGAATGCTGAGTTTTATTGCTTGTTGGTAATTTTGAGTTTAATTTCACTTGCATAGAGGCTGTGATGATCTGTGGAATACATTGTGGAGGTTCTGTCATGTTTAGATGCATTTACACTGCTAAATGAATGTTTGTCACTAGTTTTAATAAGTTTCCGCCAAAATGTTAAGAGAGACAATCTGGGATGTGGGCTGTCTTATGCACAATGTCCTTGAGTTACCTCAGAATCTTCAAATCACAGAATTCTCACAGAGAAACTGAAAGCAGTTAGTATAAACATTGACAAGGTTATCACACTGACACACCACAGATTCAGGAAAAATACTCTGTTCATAAAATATGTCAGTTATAATGAGTTTAAATGATGTAGTTTCTTGTAGTAAGTAAATGTCTTATTTTAGAAGGCATAAAAATGAAACATTTATTTAAATGTTTTTGAAAATCTACTTAACAGCAGCATAATAATCTGTGTTAAAAATTTGTGTTCCAAACATATACTTTACTATAACTCATTTAATTCATCTGATTGACAAACATAAATAATCTTATAACTCTATTCTGGAAGAAATGTCATGTGATATATTTTAAAGCAGTAGGTTAGCATGATTGTAAAATCTGGTTACCAATATGTGTTTGCTGTGCATTATTTTGTATAAAGCAGACAGATTTATTCTAGGGACAGCAAGTAGGATAGTGCTCTACTAACACACAACTCAGTGAGATCATATATATATATATATGTGTGTGTGTGTGTGTGTGTGTGTGTGTATGTATGTGTGTGTGAGTGTGATGGCTTTTTTTTCTGAGAATCTGCATAACTATCCAATATGATTTATAATAATTTCTATGAATACAATATTTTACTCTATTGACAAAATGAATGTTTGCCACAAGTTTTAATAAGTTTCCCGCCAAAATGTTAAGGGAGACAATCTGGGATGTGGGCTGTCTCATGCATAGTGTCCATGAGTTTCCTCAGAAGCTTCACTCACAGAATTTTCACAGAGAAACTGAAAGCAGTTAGTATAAACATTGACAAGGTTATCACACTGACACACCACAGATTCAGGAAAAATACTCCATTCATAAAATATGTCAGTTATGATGAGTTTGGATGATGTAGTTTCTTGTAGCAAGTAAATATCTTATTTTAGAAGGCATAGAAAATGAAACATTTATTTAAATGTTTTTGAAAATCTACTTAACAGTAGCATAATAATCTGTGTTAAAACTTGTGTCCCAAACATATACTTTACTATAACTCATTTAATTCATCTGATTGGCAAGCATAAATAATCTTATAACTCTATTCTGGAAGAAATGTCATGTGATATATTTTAAAGCAGTAGGTTAGCATGATTGTAAAATCTGGTTACTAATATGTGTTTGCTGTGCATTATTTTGTATAAAGCAGACAGATTTATTCTAGGGACAGCAAGTAGGATAGTGCTCTACTAACACACAACTCAGTGAGATCAGATATATATATATATATGTGTGTGTGTGTGTGTGTGTGTGTGTGTGTGTGTGTGTGTGTGTGTCTATGTATATATGTGTATGTGTATATGTATATGTGTGTGTGTGTGTATATGTGTGTGTGTATATGTATGTGTGTGTGTCTGTGTTTATGTGTGTGATGGCTTTTTTTTTTTTTTTTTTTTTAGGTAATAACGCAGGTGTTTCTGAGAATCTGCATAACTATGCAATATGATTTATAATTTTTATGAATACAATATTTTACTCTATTGACAATAATGAGTTTAAGTAAATGCTCATATACAAACAATTCAAGATTTTTTTGGAAGCTGTTGATAGAATTCACATGACAGAAAATAGATGCATCTTAATGCATGTAATGTCTGAATCATATTAGCCAAAGTTTTTGATTTAAATGAATGTTAGAACATAATTTTCTCTCCTCTTGATTTCTAACATTAAGATTATTTGAATGCTATTAGAATTCAAGTGTTATATATTACATAGATCTATATAATAGTATGAACAGTTTTTAAAAAAAAAAAAAAAGTTTATTTTAGTTTATATGATGCTGTTTTACCAAATGTGTAGTTTTGTCTTGATAGATAATTGAATTGAAAACTGTTAACCTCAGTTAAATATAACTAGTATTAAATTGATAAGGTGGTAGCTGAGGTACTGCTGCTTAGGGTAGGGGGTTAACTTGAATAGTAAATACTGCTCTAAGTTGGAGTTTTCAACTCCAGGCGGGATGCAAGGTTTAATCCTTACATCATTTTCACTTGTTCATTTTTATATGTATATAGTTTTGACATCCACAATATATTTTGTACACTCATTGTCACTACAAACAAAATTGAATCCTATACAAAATCCCATAAGAGATTTAATAAATACAGCTACATTTAAAGGTACACCTAAAAGAGGAGATGTAACATTATTTATCTTGTTATTTGTTATTTCGATCATAAGATTCTTGAGTTTTAAAAATGCCAAATGACATCTTTAAAAGGAATTTCTTTAAACATTAATGGATTGAATAATCCGTGTAAAAGGGCAAGCCTAATAAGATACATTAATCTACACAAGGCCAATCTAGTCTTCCTGCAAGAAACCCATCTCTTGAAAAAGATATTGATAAACTAGCCACTAATAAGTATGCAGTATTGGTTAGTTCAGAGCACACTCAGAAAAAGAGGAGTGGCTATTTTATGGAATAAAAGTATGCCCATTCCTAAAACCATTAAGTCTTATCAGGATGACAAAGGAATGTTTTGTATGGTTACAATACAAATTAATGGGAAGACTTACACTTTAATTAATGTATACTGGATACCTGGAATTGGTATTAATACAGTGAAACATCATATTGATAAGATCATATCATTCTCTATAGGGATATTATTTTAGCTGGTGATTTTAATTGTATACTACATGAAAGTGATACTACCACTATAAAGAAAAGAAGAATTACATCTAATACAAAACATTTAAATGATTTTGCTAATTCTTATCATTTGAATGATATTAATAATCAGATAGAGTCAAAATCATTACCATACACCTTTTTTCTAACAGATACAAAACTTATTCAAAAATAGATAGGGTCTTTATTTCTAACCAGATGGTAACAGATTTAATTAATTCCAAAATCATTTCATGTCCTATATCTGATCATAACTCAATTGTTTTTGAATTCATGATAAAAAATACTCATAATGTTCAGATCAAAAGGATACCAGCATACTTAACTCAGCTAAAAGACTATAAAGAATATATACTTTCAGAAGTACAACATTTTCTAGACATAAATAATACTCCTGAAGTCTCCATTGTCTATGTTTGGGATGCCTTAAAATCATATCTATATGGACAAAGTATCAGATGGTATAATAACAAAAGGAAATCTTGGGATAAGGAATTGTTAGATATTCAAAGTAAACTAGACTCTTAACATAATAATAAAGAAAATATTATGGACAAGAAAGTTATTGAAGAAATAAACAAACTAAATGAGAAATACAAAGAAATTTTAACTCATAAAGTTAAAATAACTTTAGAAATACAAGTTTTTGTCTTATTCAATAAGCCCCAAATACTTACATAGACTTAAAAATAAAACAAAAAGATTGAATAAACAAAACCATATCAAAGACATCTTTTCTCTAAGGAAAAAGAAGAATGTTTCTAGTATACCAGAAATACTGGATGAATTTAGAAATCACTTTCACAAGATTAACCATAACAACATTAACATGGAACCTAAAGATAAAATAAAGGAGTTTATAACCACAAACATGAATAAAAAGCTTAATAAACAACAGATTAAACTATTGGACAAGAGTATTTCATATACAGAAGTTATTACACAAATAAATAAGCTTAAATCAAACAAAGCACCGGGTAATGATGGTATTATACCAGAGATATATAAAATCATTTCTAAAACTACATATTCATTAATACATAAGGTTTTTATTCTGGCCCAAACTGAGTTAATAACCCCCCCATCTTGGCAATATACATTTATTTCACCAATTTTAAAACCTAATAAAGATCCAACTAGATGTTCTTCATATCGACCCATATCATTACTTAATGTTGATTATAAAATGTTTATGAGTATTTTTGCTGATAGATTGAAGACAATTATCTCCGGCATTATAGACATAGATCAGACGGGGTTCATTGTAAATAGAAATACTTTTGATAATATAAGAAGAACTTTAACATTAATTGATTTTGCAAATAGGAAAAAGAAAGATTTAACACTTATTAGTCTTGATATAGGTTCAGCATTTGATTCAGTAAGTTGGGACTATCTGTTTACCTTACTGAAGTGCACAAATTTCTCTGATGCATTTGTAAATTTAATTGAGCATTTATACAAAGGAACGCTGGCTTATATTAAGGTAGGAACATATGTTTCACAAAAATTACCCATTCTTAAAGGTACAAAGCAAGGATGTCCACTTTCTCCACTATTATTCACTTTAGTAATGGAGCCTTGGGCTAATTTGATTAGAAACAGTACTGACATAGAGGGTTTTGAAATAGAAGAAAATACAACATCAAAAATTCAACTTTTTGCAGATGATGTTCTAATTACATCAGCAGGATCTAATTCTTCTATGCAGTCTTTATTTGATAAAATGATGAATTTTAAAAGTATAACTAAAAACTAAAATACTACCTATATATACACGAAAAAATACTCTCATTAGTGATTTTACTAAATATGTACCCAACTCAGGTCAGATAACTTATTTAGGTATAATACTATCTAAAGATATTAAATCTATTATATATAATAACTATAATACCTGTTTTCTTAATATACAAAATCTTTTTAATACCTGGGATAATATGTTTTTACTATGGAGGAGAGACTTACAATTATTAAAATGATAATATTCCCCAAGATTTTATACTTAATACAATCAATAATACTTTCACCTACAAAAATAACTATCAAGAAACTGAATACACTAATGTTAAATTTCTTATGGGCACCTAATAGACCTAGGATTGCATTAAAGAAACATACTAATAGCTGGTCTCAAGGGGTATTTCTTTTCCAGACTTTAATTTATATATTATCTCTTCTATTATAAAAGTTATTACTTTATTAATAGATCGGTCATATGTCAAAATGGAAAGATTATTGGGAGCTAATTAATATGCACTTCATGAAAATCTCCTTAACACATAAAAATATGATTATAAATAACTCCATGTTGTGGTTGCTAAAGGAATTTTGTACTTCACCTATTACACCTAAACATATGGTCTGTTACCCATTAAATATTATTATTAGTTATCGTAACTTTATATTCATGCACCCTAAGTATAGGAATGGAATTTTATTGTATTCCTATAATTTATACTCAGGGTATGCTTATGTCATCTACTTCTGAAGGAGCTCATTTAGCTATAGATAATAATCTAAAGTACTGGTATCAGCTGATATCTGATAATAAAGTTAAAAATCTAGATTTCTTAAAACAAGAATTTGATCTAAGAGAAACTTGCTGGTTAGAGGTTCAGATCTTTAGACAACATCTCATTGATAGAATAGATCTAATGTCTATAACAGTTAAAGAATCTATTCCAAAACTGATTGATTACTTGATAATAAATTTACAGCATAAAGTTTCTGATAAAGGTAAACTTTCATATATACATAAAATTATCAGACAAGAAACTTTTTACAATGTAGATTCATACTGGAATTATTTCACCTCTATTAATGGGGACCCACCAACTCAACAAGATAAACAATATATATTGGAATCTGCTTATAGAACTACATCTTCCATTGTCTGGAGACTTTATACATGGAAATTTTTACATAGATCTTTTATACACCTTTGATGATGAATAAAATTAATAATAAAGATAATCTATGTAAGAGATGTAATGTAGAAATTAATGCTGACTGGGCTCATATGTTTTATGACTGTATGAAGTTGAAAGAATACTGGAAGTCAATTAATGAATTTTTGCAGGCTCTTTTACAGATAATTTCATTATTTCTAAGTTTCTTATATTATTCAACACACCTGTACCTCAATGTGTTAAAAGATTAAGCTTCCCTTGTTATGGTCTATCCTAGCAGTGGCTAGGAAAATAATAACTAGAAATTGGATTTCAGATACACCTCCTTCGTTCAATGAATTTAAAATGTTATGAATATAATGTGTCATATGGAAATAAGCACAATTAGAATGAGAACAACTAGAAAAACATCACATTTTATTGTATGGGATAATTTACAAAATTTGTTAAAAAAATTCTAATTTCAATAGCACAGTATTTTAGTTTAATTAATTGATCTGATTGTAGTGGATGTCTTTGTAAATACTTTAGTTGTTTTGTTGAATATTATAATAATACCTATTTTTAATTATTTGTATAAAATTGTTATGATATTTCTCTTATATGTTAAAAAAATAAATTTGTTTTAAAAAAAAAAAAACAACATCCACATAAAAACATACAGGCTCATCTCATGGATCCTCTACTTCTAAGCCCATAAGGCAAGGCACCAAACAATCCAATATTGGTCATTGGAGACTCCATTGTGAGACACTGTGATATCCCTCTCACCAGACTGAGTAAAGAGAAAGTCACAATATGTTGCTTATCAGGGGCCAGGATCCACTACATTACATTACACACACGCACACTCATGTCACTGGTCCAGAAGCACCGGTATGACTCAGTCATAATCCGTGAGGGTGTAAATGACCTGTGACGTACCTTCCTAGACTATATGAAGAGGGACTTCATGGAGCTCTTGGAATATGTGTCCCAGGCTGGTAGGAGTTTAACATTAAGCAGCATTTTACCTTATCCAAGAATGATGTCACAATATGAACAAAAGATGACTGAATTTAATAATTGGCTTAGTTTCTGATATCATTCCAAGGGGGTGCAATATTTATCAGCATGGAAGGAGATGGTCAATAGACCACACTGCTTTGTCAAGGATGGTCTGCACTTTGCCCCTCCAGACTTTTGAGTATTAGTTAAAACATTGTCTTCCATCACAATCATAGCTCTCAATCATCCTGAATTAACCAGGAGCACCCATTTTTAAGCTTAAATAAGCTTACTTTCCCCTAGACTCCAATTTTGATGCAGGTACACCCGAGATCTACAGTAAAGCAAGCTCTGTTCTGGCTGTAGGTGTCTCATATAAACTGAGCGTTGCTTTACTGCACCTGTTTTGCATGCAGCTGGTGTGCTGCATTTCCTATGTTGTGCAGAAGTGGCTGTGGCAGACCTCATATGGTTGAAGTGGTCAGTTATGTCCATTTAGTCCACATATCAAGGCAGCATTAGGATAGTGGAGAGCTAGCATCCACATTGGAGCTAGAGCAGAGAGTTCAATGTTCATTGCATCTGGAGCCATGGGAAATAAGGGTCCATATTAAATCAGCAAAACAGCATTTCAGTGGATGCCATTTTGCCAACAAATATAGCCTGAACTCTGAAAATAGCAAAGGCTCAGGTCAGTGATTTTTTTCCCAGGGAAAAAATCCCTTGGCCTGAGCCATAGCATTGCCCTTTACCCCACTGTTGTGCGATGTCGGAGATGGTATATTTAGCTGGGAGGAGTGGGGGGTCACAGCCCCCCACTTAGTTATGTTTTAAATTGTGTGTGTGTTTGGTGCTAGCAATTTCTTTCCCAAGGAAAGAAATCACTGATTTGACTGTTTGTGGATTAGTGTGTTCAGTCTATATGTGTCACTGAAGAAGTGGTCGATGTAACACCTCTTCATCATTTTAATATAGACCTGAGAAATTAATGTTGATCGAGCCAAGGGAGAGACTAATATAAGTGGACTGAGTCTAGGCCATGGATCTGATCTTATGACAGAATTTAATTTGGCAGTTTTTGCAGCCCCAGCAGCTTGTTGTGGTGTGGAGTCAATTGTTCCCAGGAGGTCTGAGCTGAGGTTATTAGTGGTGTGTTGTGATCGAGGATTTTATTTAAGTCTTATTTTTTTCCAGTACTTTAATTTACAGGTAAGTTAGTTCTACGTTCTGAAATGCAGGTTATGTGCTGGGTTGGTAAGGGTGTAAACTCAGGGGAGGGGCTGGGAGTTTACCACAGTTTTGTAATAGCGTTTTAAGCAAACTCATAACTTGGCAAGTTTGCATTATATATCGTGTTCTTCTTATTTGTAAACCCTACCTGTTCTGTAGCTCGAGTACTGTATACCTAAGAGATTCAGTCTTAAAGATTTTCATAACAATTCATTCATTCATTCATTTATTTGAGTGCTTAGTAGATCTAAATGCAGCACTAGGATCACCTCATGAATTTTTTATAATGGAAGCACTATAAATGAAAATACTGCAATCAAGCTGTATAATATGAAATTATTTACATATTTTACCTATCTTTTGATTGTTCTTTGGATTTATTCTAAACCTTTTAGTTTTTTTTTTTTTAATTAAGTGGTTCTTAGTCCATTTTGCCATAATACAATGCAATTTTGCAAAACGTGCAGAAAAGTCGTATTGGTACCTCTGATGAGCTTGATGTTACATACCTAGAAATCATGCCCAAATACTTTATTATTTATTTTTAGTCTATTTCCTTATTAAATTTGTGGTTTTATGGATTTTTGTAGTAGATCAATGAGGACTGAATTCACTAAACAATGGCAGGCTTTCGAGTTTCAGACTGCATATCCTTCAGAAAATGCATGGCAACGTATGACATTTTCTTCTAGCAACTTTATAAGTTTATAAAAGTGATATTTAATATTTAGATTTATTCTAGCCTTTTCTAATGTAGTTTTTTTAAGTGGTTCTTAATGCATCTTGCCATATTACAATTTAAATTTACACAAAGTGCAGAAAAGTCATAGTGGTATCTCTGGTGAGCTTGATGTTACATACCTAGATATCATGACCAAAGGGTTCATTACTTATTTTTGATCAGTTTCCTTATTAAATTTATGATTTTATGGATTTTTGTGGTGAATCAGTGAGGACTGAATTCACTAAATAATGGCAGGCATTCATGTTTCAGACTGCATATCCTTCAGAAAATGCATGGTAACACAAGACCTTTTCTTCTAGCAACTTTATAAGTTTATAAAATCAATATTGAAAATTTATCCCTATTTTTGGGGATTTGTTGCCCCATTATTTTTGGCTTTGTCCAGATTTTGTGCTAAGAGTTTGAGTGTTATATGTGCACTTAGTGGTATTTTCATCCTATAAGTCACCAATCTGGTAGCAATTGCATATATGTGCTCAGTGTTTTCTCCCCTAATAATAATTGAATGCATACTGATGTAAATATTAGCCAGTGTTATGGATAGTAGAATATCTGTAATAACCAATGGCTATTAGAATGAAACCCATATTAGCATATTTAAACATTAGCCATCAAATCTACAGTATTAGGGAACGGCTGCAGTATATTGCACATACAACTGGACTGTTTCTTAGTCAAATGTTATTGCCATCTTCATGGCAGGAATAACAGAACTCTCAGTTACTTGGCTTGTCTATGCATAGAAGTTCTACTCTGTGATCAAAGTAAGGGCAACCCTAAGAATGCTATATGGGCATTTTGGAGAGACTGAATAAAAATGTGAATTAATGTTTTCTGAAACAAAAGAAGATCTTTAACTGCAATTATTATAGTTTTGAATACATTACATTTACAGGAAGTTTGTCAAATGAGGTAAAAGTTTGCCATATTTTTTCTTTCTGGGAATATATCTGGGATTTTGTACTTTGTGGCATTGTCTGTTTGGTTTGTTTTAAATGTTTTGGCACTGACTAAATTAGAAAATGTGAACTGATACTTATTATGAAGCAAATTAAGTCTATAATTGCCATTTTAACTGTAATTCACCACTCTCTTCCCCCAAATCACCAGTTCTAGGAAAGGGCAGAGAGTGGTAGTTTATATTATTTGTAGTGTGTAAAGAACTTTTGAAGTACTCCACTCTGAAGGGAGCATTGACTTTGTTAGAGGCTGATTGACTTTGATAGGGGTTGGTATTACAGCCTACAGTTTTGATTCTAGGTGGAAGCTGATCAAGTGGCTTGGTATGTAACATTTTGCATTCCTTAAGAAGCAAACAAGGTATGCTTTGGTGGATCAAAGTGTAGTATTCTTTTGTATGGGGTGAGATTGTATGACACTCAGATTTTGTTGCAAAGTGATTTCAGAAAATGCATTTTACTGCACAACCTGTTAATTCACTAAGTTTAAGGAGCCGCACTGAAAAATCTAATGTAATTTTGGCCCTTTGCCCCATCACCCCAAATGTTTTACCCCCAGTGGTTGTCTTTAGATTGTGAGTAAAGGTTTAAGGATGTACTACTTACCAGGCACCCATAATTTCACTAAATGTGTGGCACTTGAGTTTTATGCTTCATATATATTTCTGAAAAATTATTAATGCAAAATAGCTAATAAGAACTTAACTAGGTTGAAATAATGATGTATAGTATTGTTTCTGTGATTTGTCAGTTTTATAATGTGCTCCTTGTATGCACTTTCTGGGTGCATTATGAATTATTTGCAACATTGAGCTTTCTCTTGGGTCTGTTATGAAACATTAGCAATAAGCTACGTTATGAATCATTTGCAACAATTACCTTGGGTGCATTATGAAGTATTTGCAGTAATGAGCTTTTACTTGGATGCATTATCAATCATTTGCAATAAAGAGGTTTTTCTTGTATGCATTATTGATGACTTGTAATAATGTTTATTCACATTTTATGGCTATGTATGGTGCTGTGTATTACTCAGTCTTACTGAATTACACGTTTAAACAGGTTTCTGGCTTTCATTCTCATCTTTTATCTGAATCATGCATTTTCTTCAGAAATAAAATCATGGCTGAATCACACAACAGCATGGTACAAACCACAATGGAAGGGAGTGCAAAGTAAAGCTTCTTACCCTGTTATAGTGCAACAGCTCAGAAGGGTAAGTTGTGCTGACTGTTTGCCATCATACAAGTCTCATTTTACTGTAAGTAAAAGTGTAATTACACCACCCCCCCTTTCTCTCTGAAGATGCTGCCTCTGAAAAGAAGAAGTGAATGACTACAGTCCAAAGCAGCTGGAAGGTCACCTTTGACTGGGTGATGGAAAGCAGGTGTGGTCAAGACTATGCATTTTGCAAGATGTGTGCTACTAATATTAATGTAGGACATAGTGAGAGGAATGATCTGTAATGACATATGGACACTGAAAAGCACATGATGAGCACCAAACATTCAACTGGGAAGAAGGTAACAGAAGTGTTTGCCATTCAGCAAACCAATTCTAAAGTATTGGCAGCTGAAGTAGCCTTTGTGAGCCTGCTTGCTGACCACAACTTGCCATTTATAACAGAGAATCATTTTCTGAAGTACGTGAAGAGGTACTACATGGATCCAGAGGTGGTACAAAAAAATGACCTGTGGACCAACAAAGGCTGCTTGCATTTTAAGAGATGTAATGGGGAAAAAGTATCAGCAGGATATTTCACAAGTTTTTCAGAAAGTGCCGTATTGTTTATACATCGACCAGAGTACAGATATGAGGGATGACAAATTTCTTGTGATTTTACTTGTTTTTTTGACCAAAGCATTGGTGAAAATGTTGCTAGATTCCTTGACATGCCAGCTTGTCTCAGTGGAACTGGCCAAGCCATTTATGATTGCATAAGGGAGACTCTAAGCAAGTTGGACATTCCAGTGAGCAACATGGTGGCTTATTCATCAGACAATGCTGCCTCCATGATTGGTAAGTGGAATTTGGTGATATTCAGATTAAAAGAGGTTAATCCACTTATTTTCAACATTGGCTGCTTGTGCCACATTGCAGATTTAATTATGTGTTAAAGCTGTTGTAAAATCAATGGCTGTACCTGTGGAGGAGTCAACAGCTGACATTTACTGTCACTTTTCCAGCAGTGCACAGTGTCAGCAGAAGCTTAAGGAGTTTGCACTGTTCGTGGATATTGAATCTCTCAAAATTATCAGGTATGCCCCCACTTAATGGCTAAGTCTGTCAAAAGTTATCGAAAAATGCTTGCCTTTTGGCCCGCTCTGAGATCCTACTTCTTTTCCTATGAACCATGGTCTGTTAAAGTTGATCCAATAGCTGAGACACTGCACAGCCATGACATTAAGCTGGCATTCCTCTTCCTGTAGTATGCCTTTGAACCACTGCAGAACTTTAATGTCCGAATACAAGGCAGGGAAAGCAAACTGCTCACCTTGCATAATGACTTCTACAAAGTACTGCAGGCATATGCTAGTAAGTTACTCAAACCACCAGTTGTAAGGCAGTTGTTAGGCAATGTAAGCACTGTTGATGCAATTCTTGAAGTGCAAGACAACATCTCACAAGACAGTGAAATTTGTATTGGTCCTGTTAACAAAACATATTTGGATGACAATATAGATGGTATCAGGGATATTACAGTGGAGCAGAAACTTTTCAAGAGAGCCAAACAATTTTAATCTGCAGTCCTACTTAAAATGAAAAAGTATTTCCCTGCAAAAGGTCCTCTGGTATATAACATGGCCAGCATATTGGATCTAGCTATGAAACTGCAGCTTTTTTCAACTGTTATTGCAGATATTGGCACTCGTCTAGATTTTTGTAGTTCACAAGTGGAGTGCTGAAAACCAATTGATGAGTTTTCAGTATATCAGATGACTGAGTGGTCATATGGATCCAATACATCTCATTTCCTAAAGTACTGGTCCATGGTGCTTGGTAGGCTTGCACTACAAGATCTCCCAACATTTCAAAAGCTATTACAAAATGTTCTCTGCTTGCCATACTCAAACAGTGATGCAAAAAGGGCATTTGGCAAGGTTTGCAAAGTAAAAACAGACCCCAGACAGGCACTTGCCCCAAAAACATTAAATTCTTTATTAGCAATGAAGATGAATGAGGACAATGGCTGCTACTGCGTGAAACATCCAAAGGACATGATGGAAGCATCAAGAAAAGCAACAGCCGCTTATAACAAAGAACATTCTGTCATGGCATGAGCTGCAGAACCTACCTCTGTCTGCCAAGATGATGAAGTTGAATTAATAGTCTGAATGTATTTGCCTTATTCTATGCATTGCTTCCATTCCATATTAAACATGTGTGTTTGACAAATGTGTAAGCACCTGTCTTTAAGGGTATGTGTGAGGGGTGAGCTGAGCATGTATTACTTTAATTTTATACAATTGTCTGACAAATATGAATAATCCTCTATTTTGAGCATGTCTATGTGTACAGATCTCTAATAAAAATGCTTAATGTTGCCCTGTCTCTTTGTAATTGAATGCGTGGGTGTGCCCTTTAATGTGCTTATTTAAATATGCATATCTTATGTTAATTAAGTGTGCCTGAATGTCCCTGATTTTATGGTCCTTTGTCCCTGATTCTCTGATCTGGAGGTTGAAAGAACTGCCCACAGTGCCATTTTAGGCAATGCCAAATTGAAAGTACTTCTGACATAGCAAATCAAAACCAAAAAAATGTAAAGGTGTTTCTGCTCAATGCTAGTAGGCCAAACAAAAAACTCCACTGTGTAAAACTGCCCTTCATCCTGGCAAATGCTGATGGCTGTGTGGTCATTGAGACATAGTTTAAAGATGTGGAGAGAACACTGACTGACAATGGCAGGTTATAATGGCTTCCACACATTTAGACCAGCTACTACACAAACAGGGACTAAAGGTGGAGGTGTCCTATTTACATCAAAAGTAAATATACCTCAAGTCTGGTAAAACAGGACAATGCACTTGAGCTTCTCCAAGTTCAAATCATAATAGGTAAAATGCAATACCACTTCCTTGCAAGCTATAGGTCTCCCTCTATGACCCAGAAAACCCATACCATTTATTAAATATATTGGAAACACTGAGCATCCTACCCAATACCATATTCATGGGCAACCTTTATTACTCCACAATTAACTGGGATTCATATATGACACCAAACATACAGGAGCAGAGATTCCTGGATTTTGTAAACACAAACTTCCTGGACCAGATTGTCCGCACACTGACTAGTGGTGCAACCATACTGGATTTGGTCTTCACTGATATGGGAGAGTGCTGAACACACCCTAGTGTAATGTCTTCTCTGGTAAGGTCTGACTACAAAATGGTCTGCTTTGAACTAAAAAACCTGGAACCCCAGATAACCCTGGAATATTCAGTAACTACTCTAAGGCTAACTTCCTACTATTAAGTGATAACCTGGCAAAATTTCAAGCTCCCATAGACCCGGAGATCACTGCTGCCTATGTGGAACTGTTCACAGAATCCTTATCCAAGCATGTTAATAGCTGTATGAAGGCAGCTGTACCCACCAAGAAGAAGAACAGAACTAACTGAAAAAACAAGCCACTCTGGTGGAATCACAACATCAATAGACTGTATAACAGAAGAAAATCATGGGAAAAATTAGGATGTGTGGCACTCAGCAGGATAAAACCACTCTCATTAAGCTAAATAAACAACTTAGAGGACAAATAAAGTCTACTGAAGCCAAAATTTAGGTAAATTTAGCTTCCCAGGCTAAGAACAACCACAAGGTATTATTTAGCTATGTCTGCAATCTCAAAGATAATACACAATTGTGTGTAGAGCTCATTGTTAATGCAGTCACCTATACTGAGTCAGAATATATAACAAACCTAATGGCTGACAAACTCATCTCCAAATTTATCCCTCTCCCCCCCCTTAATCTTCTCTCAGGAAATACCATGAAATATAACTCCCCCTGCTTTCACTAGGAAACAGGCCCTTAATGCTTTCTCTAATGCCAATAACAATGCATCAATGGGTCCAGACAACATCCCAGGATCCTTCTAAATAGCATGAAATATGACCTACCAGGATCTCTGGAATTGGTATTTAACTGTAGTCTCCAAACAGGTTTCATGCCTCATGAATGAAGAACAGTAAAAGTCATCCCTATGCACAAAGGTGGGCCATCTGCAGACCCTGTAAACTACAGAGCCATAAGTCTCACTAGTCTCATAATCAAATCCATGGAAAGAATTATCATGGAAATTATCAATAATGACATAGAAAATCTCCAGACACTGGATCCAGCCTGGTTTGGTTTTGTTAAGGGCAGGTCATTGTTATCCAACCTATTGGACTTCTTTGAGAAGATCACCAAAGCAATGGATGAGGGCAAAGTAGTTCACACTGCCTAACTAGACCTGGCCAAGGTATCGGACACAATACTCACTTGGGAATTGTTGAAAAACTCAAGTGGTTAGGTGGGCAGCCAGCTGGCTCACAGACAGGAACCAGGAAGTTAGAACTGGGGACAAGTGGACTCCCTCAGAGATCGGTCCTGGGACCACTCCTTTTTGGCATTTATTTCTCTAAAGTCAAGGCCAATGTCTGTGGCCTCTGGCTGACTAAATTTGTAGATGATTGCAATTAGGTGCTATTATTGAATACTCCACTAACACAAATGTTTTCCATGAAGAGCTGGCCCAACCAAACAACTGGTGTCAAAGCCATGGACGAAAGCTAAATGGCAAAAAAATGCATAATAGTATCATTCAGGAAGTCATCCAACCCTTGTAACTATCATATTGACAAAACAACCCTAAGAGCTGGCCTGATAGTCAGGAACTTGGGGATAGACATAGACAGTAATCTAATTGTTCACCTTTACGTGTCTACAGTAGTAAGGAAATCATTCTATGTTGTGTAACTTATAAACAAATGTATTGCATCAAGGTCCAAGGAAGTCATTATTTCACTGCATTCAGCATTCATCAGCGCTATCATTGAGTACATTGCCCATTTTGGTATGTACCTAACCAGGCATACCCAATAATTGCAATGTTCACAAAGGTTCCTCAGTAAAAGAATACAAAACCTAAGTAACGTCCTATGCAGACTGCCTGAAGACCCTATCCCTGTATTCTGTCTCCTACAGGCTGTTGAGGAAGATCTATGCCAGGCATACAAGGCATTGTCAGACCCCACTCTGCTGGACCTCCTGCATATCCGCAAAGCAAACGGCACCAAAATTACCTATTCTAAAGACTTAAACCTTGCCTGTGATACAAACAGGACCTGCTGGAGAGACAGGTATGTATCCTAGAGACTACCCAGTCTCTGGAACAAGCTCCCCATCCATATGAAGCAGAGCTGCTCCCTAACCTAATTCAAGTGTACAACTTGGACAATTGGATGGGGAACAGGAAATTCATTCCTGGTTTGACACCTATGTCTGTAATTGACACAGGTAGCCTGTAAATGGTTCATCTCCCAAGAACCTGTTTGTAAATGTTTCATCTCTGACCTCCTGCTTACAGTTATCAAGGGTTCCAGAGCTTGTAAGTGATTTATGATGCATGGCTAGGCTTACATAGGCCCTTGTGATCACTAGCCTAGTAAACACTTATCCACCTATGAAAGCATGAACATACACTACCTCCATTCCTAACATATGAAACCCTGTATTGCACATAACACTCTCAGACAATATAACTTACCAAATTGGGATATATTATATCATACTTTTGTAGTTTAAAGTGTCCTTTCATATTCCCTTGCTATGTATTGGATAAGCTTATTTGCACAGCACAGACATTTATCTACATTATGAATTCTGCTGCATTTTTTATGTTGACAGAATTGAGAGATTTACATGAAGTAAAATGTTTGACTGTAAAATGCACTCATATATATCATGCTTACACTGCACAAATGATGCTTACAAAATACATAATTTAATCTCACAAATCTTAAGGAGTAACAGGGTATTGCCTGAGTTGGTTAAATATGAAAGACTCTAACACACTACTGGTGCCTAATGAAAGCCACGGAGATAAACAACTGTGAACAGTTATAAAAACCACTTAGCAGCAGCACTTAATCTGCTTAAATGCTTGCTGGTTTCTAATAATGTTATAAACAGTTTATAGCTATTACACCTGCTGAGATTTCTAAGTAATGTTTTCTTAGTGGTTTTCTCTTCTTGTAAAAACTGTTTTCAACTTTTGTGTTAGATCATTTCAAGACAATGGAAAGGTGTTAATGCAGATGAAATGTACTGCAAAAAAGGGACTGACAACCATGTGAAATGTAATATAAATGTGTTCAATTTTATCAACTTTTATTAGCAATTTCCAAGAGGTCGGGTTCAAGATTTGCTAATACAATTTGAAGAGTAACCATTTTATGTTGGAATAATCCTGTGCTTCATATAACCTTATTTGGTCAGTGAATATTGAAGGTCTGTAAACTTTTTGTGTAGCATATTCTAGGGACTATGTGAGCTAAAGACAAAAGCACTGCTAGCTGCATTGCTGGCTTTTCAGTTAGAAGTGTTTGTTAATAACACTAAGCCAGAAAAAAATATTGTCTTCAGGAAGTCTACAAGAAAAAACACACCTTACTACTTTTCTATCTGTTTGAATTGCCTTATTTCATTATGAGCGGAAAGAAATAAAAGTAAATTAAATGTCTTCTATTATGCATTTGTTGAACTACATTAATGCAGATAAAGATAAACAATATGGCCCGCAGGTGGATTCCAAAAAATATATATCCTTTATTAAGAGCTTTCGTCAGCTAGTATACTATTGACTTCATCAGAATAACCATATCATTTGGTTTCATCTCTTTAAATACACTTGAAACCATGTGACTAAAACCAATTAAATAAAATTGATTAATAAAAACATTTGTTTAAAATCTGATAATGGCTGCAGCAACAAGGTGAGTACAAAATAAATACATAAAATAAATAAATAATATGAAAATAAATATTGTAAACTTTTACTACCTATATTACACTACCTTAAACCTATCTAGTCCCTTACAGTATTACATTATATAACATGAAATATATTTGTTTATTGATTAAATGTGAAGTTCAGCCTTTAACTTAAGATAACTTGATATAGAGACTGTGTCATTGAGTCCTGGGGGGAGGTAGCATTGCATTTAAGCTGCCACATCAATTCATGGAATTCTAAAAATAATTCAGATGGACCCCCTCTATCATTGTATCAAACCTGCTCAATGGCAGTGAATTTGTAGCAATGGTCGGGCTTATTTCTAATGTGCTTATATAATGCATTTTTTACATTGCATTTCCTAATATCGGATACATGTCGATATACTCATTTGTTAAAATTGCAATCGATGCCCCTATATCTTTGAAAATGAGGGTTTTACTATACAGGGATATGGGAAAGTATATTTGACACAAAGGTTTAATTGTGCTAGTAAGAGCTTGGTGTACATTGCTATGTGTCAAAATTGTCAAGTATTTTACATCGGAAAGACGATTAATAATTTTAACAAATGAGTATATCAACACGTATACGATATTAGGAAATGCAATGTAAAAAATGCATTATATAAGCACATTAGAGATAAGCCCGACCATTCTCTGTATCAAGTTATCTTAAGTTAAAGGCTGAATTTCACTTTTAATCAATAAACAAATACATTTAATTTTATATAATGTAATATTGTAAGGGACTAGATAGGTTTAAACAATATTTATTTGTTTTGTGTTCACCTTGTTGCTGCAACCATTATCAGATTTTAAACAAATGTTTTTATTTATCAATTTTATTTATGAAACCAAATGATATGGTTATTCTGATGAAGCCAATAGCATACTAGCGGATGAAAGTGCTTAATAAAGGATATATATTTTTTTGGAATCCACCTGCAGGCCGTATTGTTTATCTTTATCTGCTTTATTTTAGTTTTTTGTGCGTTTGTTCATTATTGAACTACATTAATATTAATACAGACCTGTTCTCATGTAATCATGCTTGCTTAATCGAGCAGATGGGAAAATACCAGTACATTTTGCTGAAACACTTCTGGAGTTTTTAAAGCCAATTTGCCTGACATAGTTTCACGAAGGACATATTTGTTGTTCTTGGTGGATATCTTTTACGTATTCAGAGAGTGTAGACTCCCCGTTGCATTGATTCTATTGAGAACATAGGAATGATGCTAAGCAAGCTATCAAAGATACAATAAGATGCCTAGCCATATACACCTTTAAGAAGTCAAACTTAAATGTTCCTGCATACCATTTCAAGAACTTAATACTGCTTACCTCCCAAATTGAGCAGGGCCTTACATGATAAGCTTGATTTAAATTTGTGTCTGCCAACCAGTCATTAAAACTAGACTTAAAGTAAGCCAAAGTAGTACTTTGTTTGACATGTAATGACAACTGATTCTTCAGATTGGAAATATGCTCTGTTAGGTAACTATCCCTCTAAGTAGTCATGTTTATATTGTCATGTAGTTTAGTTCTTGGGTGTGGGTGTTTGTAGAGCCAGTGTTTTTTTAAAAAAAATAGGAGGGCAAATAGGATTGAGTCTTTCATGGCTCAAAAAATTAGACACGGGTCACTTCGGAGCAGCCAGTAGGCTGCCAAGTTTAAGGAGGGTTTTGTTAATCCTTCCAGAGAGTTAAAAGATTTATGACCTTTAATTTTCTTGGCTAGAAATCAGTGGTGTCCTTTGAGATGAGTGATATACTTGGATTTGTACATACCAAAAGGGACACTGTATTCAGTGATGGGTCTGATAATGGAAGAATTCAAGAATAAGATAACTTCATTGGGTCTTGAAGATTCATACTGTAGTTTCCTTCCTTATTTTCTAATTTCTCCAAATGTTTTGGATTTTTAATACTGTGACTGGAAAGGACACCATTCCTGTGTCAGGCTATATAGAGAATTCATGAAATGTCATTCTTATATCATCTGAAAGAGTTTTAACAATTTGTTGTATAGCTTCCAGGTGCTTGTCTGGTGAGCTATACAATCTTAAATCACCCATAAAAAGTAAATATGTTTGGACAAGGTTGATTTTTGGAAGTTATGCAATACCATAGCATAGTCTACTAAGTAAAAGCTCGGTGTGTTAAAGCCAAGACATAACAGTACTGATGATTAAGAATCACCCTACTAAATCTTTTTTTGGATTTTTATCCCTGGGATAATAATTTACACTTTATCATACTTCAGTTGTAAAATGGTTTGACAAAGTTGTATAGTCATTAGTATGCAATTGTTTAAATGTAGTGTCCAAATAATATATTTGCAGACATTTCATAATTCATGAATGTGGTTTGCTGTCAAATACTTACCTGTAATCTATCCATGTCATACTTTTTATAGCTTTCTCTTGTGACTTTAACAGTATATAATCCTTTGTTCCATTTGATTTTTTTTGTTACCTTTCTGCTTTATTGCCATGGCTATGGCCAATTGTTTTTCTAAATAATCATAAATTTTCCATGCAGTCACCAGCAATTATAAAATGTGTATACTGTTGAGTGACAGAGTATTGGTCTACACTTCATAGGATGATTTGTAGATTATGTCTTAAGGAGGAGTATGTATTTCCTGTTTTTCAGCCTGGCAGGCATTGGTTCAGGATGTGCATATAAATACATTTTAATCAGGAATAAACCACTGTGCAAACATGTTAATACCTTTAGCCAGAAGTTGTGTACTACATCTGGATCTGGGATTTTCCATTCAGAAACTTTCCTTAATTTTTGTCTCAAGTTTCTATAAATGTTACTTCATCCCATAGCACATTTTCTGTATTATTGCTTCTTACCTGCTTCTTTCCACTCTTCTCTCCATTCTACACCTTTATTATGTTCAACAGGATTTTTATATATACTTCTACAAAATGTACTGGTTTTTTTTTCGTTTCTTTGGAGGCATTACTACTGGTATTGCTTTCTTTCCCAGTTCTCTATAAAAATGTTTTTGGATCATCGACAAACTGTTTGTTTTGTACTTTTAAGTTGTATTTTTCTGCACATTTTCTAATTTTTTTTTCTGTTTGTTGACTGTTTTAGATTATTATTGGGAATGGTGCAAAATAAATCTTAATGTGTTCTGATGTTGTGTTGCTTTTGCCACATGTTTCTTAGCATTTTTGATAATTATTTGCTTTTTCTATATTCCTCTAATAATGATACTTCTTGCCTTAACTGTATTATGTTTTGTTTCCAAATCTTTGTTTTTATTTTTTGCTGTTACATTAAACAAATTGTAAAATACAATACACACTAACAGATGATAATACATTGAAAGTAAACCGTTAACAAAGTTAGATGAAGCAACTGTTCATTCTAGTAATAGACAAGTATCTTTAAAGTTTGTTTTCTCAATATGAAGAGTGACATAGATGGACAGCAGAGTGAGATGAACAGACATATGAGAAATATGACAATATTAACATTGTTAATGTGCAATGTAGTTTTTTTGCACATAGTCAGAATGTATTAGATATCTATACAGTGTTATAGAATACAGGAAAAACCAACAGAGAAAGAACAAAATAAAAAACACACACAAAAAAAAATAACTTCTATATACAACTATTTACAGATAGTACTAGTGGTGCTGCAGTAGCGTTGTCACCTCACAGCAAGACGTTGTCCCGTCCTGTGTGGAGGCATGCGTGAATGGGCGTGCCTTCGTTGAAGGTTGTGTGTCAGGGCTGGTAACTCGGCACGTAAAAATCCACTACCAAACATTAGTGGACCAGAGCTCCACTGTGGCGACCCCTAACCGGGATAAGCCGAAAGAAACTACAATATAATGACAGGATTCTAATTACATTTAACAAGATGTGATAGTTCTCATCTTTGTATGCATCTTATATCCATGTAACCATTAGAGAACACAGCGGAGTAAGACTCTGATGAGGAGGAGACTGGTGGCAATACTACTAAAGGAGAATGAACATAGAAAAACATTGTTTGCTATGTTAAGATGTTGTCAAGGGTAATAATCCAGAACCTGAGGTATTTCAGGCACTTATTCACATTGTTAGTGGTTAGTTTATAAGACAAAATATACCTAGATGCCATGTTCTTAAAGTTGCTCCAATCTAGTTTAGATTAATCTAACCAGTTCTGTGTAATATAGAACTTGATTAACACAAAGAGAGCAATCTATATGCTGAGATCAGTAGAATGTATGTCCTCATGGCATAAATGAAGTATAGCAAATTCCCAGGAGAGAGTGGATTTGCCATAGCCCATTTTTTTAAGTTTGATTCTTAGGGAATTCCATAGATTCTGAGCATATTTACAGTACCATAGAATGTATAAGAGGTCAGCTTTAGCTGTGGGGCAAAAAGGGCTGAAGGGTGAAGTGTTAAGAAAAAAAGAGTTTAAACATTCTGGAGTATATTAAGCATTATTAGTAATCATTAACTGGGTACATAATAATTTCTTAAAAGGGGCAAAAGTGTGTGATTAATAGCTTGGGAAGCATGCGCTTCTGTCAGGTCAGGGTTTTTGTTTCTCCAATATTGTGCAAATGTAATAGAGGACTAGTATGTAGCTGTAGAGACTAGTTTGTAAGTGATTGAAAACATCTTTTTGATTTTTAGACATCTCAGGAATGAAGTGGCCAAGTTTATTTCTTCTTGTAACTTATTTGCGAAGCGTCCTAAGGTAGAAATTAATTCTTTGATTTGTCTCAAGATTATTGTGTATTTGCTATTTAAGTTTTATTCTGATATCATTAAGGGAGTTGTCCTTAAGCTGAAAGAAAGTTTTAATTTGAGGGAATTGATCGAGGTGTAGCATTTTGTTACCCAATTTTAGATTTGGGTTCAGGTAAATGGGCTGCAAGAGAATAAGCGAGTTTGACAAACCTAATGAGTTGAAGAGTTTTTGAAATATATTCATTTTATGCTTAATTAGGTTGTATAATTTAATGCCTTTTAATAAAGATTTATTTATGAAGGGTAATGCTTTGGGGTTTATTTTACAGCTTTTCACATGAGCCTGCCAGAGACCAATCCATTGAGGAAAGCGGGTTATTTCTTTTGAATTATGGTCTGCAATTAGTATGATTCTACTGGCACAGATTATGTCATAATACTATCTGAAGTCGAGTATCCCCAGTCCTGCCTTGTGTTTTGGCAGCACTAATCTTGTTAAGGAGATTCTAGGATGTTTAGGGAACCATATAAATTTAGTTAAGGTTCTGTTCATTTTTTTTGAAAAAGTTTAGTGGGATGATATTGTCTGTTGAATTAAACTGGAACAGTATTCTGGGTAGAACATTCATTTTTAGTATTGCTATTTTCGACAAGAAGGGGAAATTCAAGTTTTTCCATCTGGTTAAATCATTTTCTATGGACAACCATATTCTAAGGAGGTTATTTTGTGGGGAGTTTTTATGATTATAGTCAAATACTATCCCTAGATATTTAAGAGTATAGTTCAGCTTTATTTGGAATATGGGAAATGAAGCTTCTTTATGAGAGTTTGGGTTAATTGTAAAAATAAGAGATTATTTGAGTGGTTAATTTGATGGTTGGAAGTTTTTGAGAAGATTTCAGTTGTATTTTGGACTTAAGTAAGATCAGTTTTGGGAAGCTGGAAAAATATAATGAGGTTGTCTGCAAATGCTGAAAAGGCAAAACTATTCCCCAGAATGTTAGGTATACGATGAAAGTTTTTTTGCATTAAGTAAGACTAGGGGTTCAATATATATGTTAAAGAGGTATGGTGAGAGGGGACAGCCCTATCTAGTGCCATTATTTTGTTTTATTTTTGATGAATGTAGCTTATTGATTACTAGCGTAGTATATGAAGAGTTATATAAGATTTTAATTATATTTATGAAACTGTCTGGAAAGTTAAATTGTTGTAGAGTTAAGAATAAAAATTCATGGTTTACTCTATCAAAAGCCTTTGTGACGTCTAATGCCATAAGGTATAAGGGAAGTTTGTGTTTTGCAGTAAATTGCATAGCCACTTCTAGGGTAAGTGTGTTGGCCCAGGTTTGTCTTCCCTTAATGAATCCTGATTGCTGTGGGGATATAATTGAATGGATGACTTGTTTAATTCTATTAGCTACAGTTGTAGCCAGAATTTTGACATCTACATTAATAAGTGAAATAGGTCTATAATTTGATGGATTAGATTTGTCAGTATTATATTTATGAATAAATATGGTTTTGGAGTTGTTAAGATATAAATCAGCAAAGCCATGTTTACAAATATGATCGAAGACTTTAAGAAGGATAGGGACAAGTTTCAAGGCAAACTTTTTATAAAAATTCAAAGTAAACCCGTCAGAACCTGGTGCTTTGTTACTTTTGAGACTCTTTATTGCTTCCATAATTTCTTCAGTTTTTAGAGGGGATACTAAATTTTCAAACTGTTGCTTTCCAATTTTTGTGAATATAATTGCATTAAAGAAGGAGTTATAAGACTGTGGAACTGTTTTCTTCTGTGGTCCATATAGTCTATCATATATATTTTTAAAGATACATACTATATCTTGATTATTTGTGATTATTTCATTCTTCTTCTTCTTTCGGCTTTTTCCTGGTTAGGGGTCACAACAGCGGATTACCTGTCTGCTCATGATTGGCAGTGGAGTTTTTACTGTGTTGAGTTGCCAGCCCGGTGCCCAACCTTTCACAGAAGGCACACACATGCACACACTCATGCCTAGGGACAATTTAGAGTGGCCAATACACCTATAGCATGTCTTTGGGATGTGGGAGGAAACCCACGCAACCACAGGGAGGACATGCAGACTCCGAACAGAAGGCACCCCAGCTGAGGATTGAACCGGAGAACCTCTTGCTGTGAGCCAGCAACGCTAACCGCTGCACCACCGTGGCCACCCTATTTGTGATTATTTCATTATTATGTTTAATTTGTGAAATCATAGGTGGGTCTTGTTGAGCTTTTGTGAGTCTAGCTAATAACCTAGAGGGCTGATGAGTCTCTTTGGAGTAGTTGGCTAGGAGTTTCATTTCTCTGAATGGGAGGTTTTGAGCATGCAAATGATATAAGCCTTTCTTTTGGTTGATGAGTTGGGCTTCAAGTTCAGGGTGGAAATTATCTTAGAGCAATTTTTCAATTTCTTGGATTTTCTGTTTAATTTCAGTCTCTTTCTCTCCTGCAAGTTTTTAAAAATATGAGGCCTTTTGGATAATCAGCCCTCGGATTTTAACTTTTGTGGCTGCCCACAGAATGTCCAGAGCGATGTCTGAGGTTAATAAGTTGGTATTAAGATCATCCAGTATAGTGTTGATTTCGTTAATTACTTCTTCCTTTTCAAGAAGATTTGGGTTTAGGGACCAGGAGAGTTAGGTGTTTTGCTTAGGAGTATTGTTTAACAGGAAAAGCTTCAAAGTTATTTTGGAATGAACTGATATAAATCTTGGACTGTTTGTAGGGATTCTGAGATCAGAAAGAAGTCAATCCTTGACCATGACTTATAGCATGCTGCGTAAAATGTAAATCTGTCAGCATTACTGAATTGGTTGTTTGAGAGAGCAGGGTCAACTAAGGTGAATTCCAGTGTTACATCATCTAAGGTGATTAAAGCTTGCTTATTTTGTATGTTATTTTTGTTGGAGCTATCATTTAGGGGGTCACTAACCATGTTCCAGTCACCCCCTACTATACAATCATAGTCTGGGAATTTTGACAATAACTTGTATATCTGAACAATAAAGTCTTGTTGGTTTATGCAGGGGGGCATATTTATTTAGAAAAAGTGTGGGTTTATAGGTTACGGGATTAATGCAGCTAAATTAGCACCATCTATGAATAGTATCCTCACCATAGTCTACAACTCCCTCCTTAAATTATTTTTTTTGTATTATGTTTTTTTGTATTCAGTGCTTCCTGGCAGCATTCAGCTTGCTCCCTTCCTTCCTCTAGTTACTCAGCATTTTTCTGGTAGTACTTTTATATGTTATTAGTTTATTT
This sequence comes from Protopterus annectens, assembly GCF_019279795.1. Taxonomy (NCBI): domain Eukaryota; kingdom Metazoa; phylum Chordata; order Ceratodontiformes; family Protopteridae; genus Protopterus; species Protopterus annectens. The sequence continues at coordinate 1,490,294,953 of NC_056731.1, read as the reverse complement.
AAGTTATGTCACATCAATCTCCCTTACTTGTCCTATTAAATGTGTTCTTCTTCTTCTTTCGGTGCTCCCATCAGGGGTCGCCACAGCAGATCAACTGTTTTCATGACTTCCTGTCCTCTGCATCTTATTCTGTCACACCAACCACCTGCATGTCCTCTCTCACCACATCCATAAACCTTATCTTAGGCCTTCCTCTTTTCCTGTTACCTGGCAGCTTCATCCTTAGCATCTTTTTCCCAATATACTCTGCATCCCTCCTTAGCACATGTCCAAACCAACATAATCTTGCCTCTCTGGCTTTGTCTCCAAACCTTCCAACCTGGGCTGACCCTCTAATATACTTATTCCTAATCCTGTCCATCCTCATCACACCCAGTGCAAATCTTAACATCTTCAACTCTGCCACGTCAAGCTCTGACTCCTGCCTTTTTGTCAATGCCACTGTCTCCAACCCATATAATATAGCTGGTCTCACTACCCTCTTGTCGACCTTTCCTTTCACACTTACTGGTACTTGTCTGTCACAAATCACTCCTGACACTCTTCTCCACCCACTCCATCCTGCCTGTACTCTCTTCTTCACCTCTCTTCCACACTCACCATTACTCTGAATTGTTGATCCCAAGTATTTAAACTCATACACCTTCACCACCTCTACTCCCTGTATCCTCACCATTCTTCTATACTCCCTCTCATTCACACACATATATTCTGTATTAGTCTTGCTGACCTTCATTCCTCTACTCTCTAGAGCATATCTCCACCTCTCCAGGGTCTTCTCTACCTGTTCCCTGCTCTCACTACAGATCACAATGTCATCTGCAAACATCATAGTCCATGAGGACTCCTGTCTGATCTCATCTGTCAACCTGTCCATCACCATTACAAATAAGAAAGGACTCAGACCTGAACCTTGATGTAATCCCACCTCCACCTTAAACACATCCATCACTCCCACCGCAGACCTCAGTGCTGTCACACTACCCTTGAACATATCCTGTACCACTCTTTCATACTTCTCTGACACTCCCGACTTCCTCATACAATACCCCAACTCCTCTCTAGGCACGCTGTCATATGCTTTCTCTAAATCCACAAAGACACAATGCAACTCCTTCTGACATTCTCTGTACTTCTCCATCAACACTCTCAAAGCAAACATTGCATCTGTAGTGCTCTTTCCTGGCATGAAACCATACTGCTGATCACTAATCATCACCTCCCTTCTTAACCTAGCTTCCACTACTCTTTCCCATAACTTCATGCTGTGACTGATTAATTTAATCCCTCTGTAGTTGCTACAGCTCTGCACATCACCCTTATTCTTAAAAATCAGTACCAAAACACTTTTTCTCCATTCCTGAGGCATCCTCTCACTTTCCAAGATTTCATTAAACAATCTAGTTAAAAACTCCACTGCCATTTCACCTAAACACCTCCATGCTTCCACAGGTATGTCATCTGGATCAACAGCCTTTCCATTCTTCATCCTCTTCATAGCTATCCTTACTTCCTCCTTGCTAATCCACTGCACTTCATGATTCACTATCCTCACATCATCCAACCTTCTCTCTCTCTCATTCTCTTCATTCATCAGCCCCTCAAAGTACTCTTTCCATCTCCTCAACACACTCTCCTCGCTTGTGAGTATGTTTGCCTCATTATCCTTTATCACCTTTACCTGCTGCACATCTTTAATAGCTCAGTCCCTCTGTCTAGTCAATCGGTACAGGTACTTTTCTCCCTCCTTAGTGTCCAACCATTTATACAACTCATCATACACCTTATCCTTAGCCTTCGCCACCTCTCTCTTTGCCATGCACTTCATCTCCTTATACTCTTGTCTAGTTTCTTCATCTCTCTGACAATCCCACTTCTTCTTCGCCAACCTCTTTCTCTGTATACTCTCCTGTACTTCTTCATTCCACCACCAGATCTCCTTGTCCTCCTTCCTCTTTCCAGATGTCACACCAAGCACCTTTCTAGCCATCTCTCTTACTAGCTCAGCTGTAGTTAACCAGCTATTCGGTAACTCTTCACTGCCACCCAGTGCCTGTCTTAACTCTTCCTTGAACATCACCTCACAATTACCATTTTTCAATTTCCACCATTTGATCTTTGGTGCTGCCCTCACACTCATCCTCCTCTTCTTGATCACCAATGTCATCCTACAAACCATCATCCTATACTGCCTAACTACACTTTCCCCTGCCACCACTTTACAGTCTCCAATCTCCTTCAGACTGGCCCTTCTACATAAGATATAATCCACCTGTGTGCATCTTCCTCCACTCTTGTATGTCACCCTATGCTCCTCCCTCTTGTTAAAATACGTATTCACCACAGCCATGTCCATCCTTTTCACAAAATCCACTGCCATCTGACCTTCTGCATTCCTTTGCTTAACACCATACCTACCTATCATTTCCTCATCCCCTCTGTTCCCTTCACCATCATGCCCAGTGAAACCCACTCCAATCACCAGTCTCTCACCCTGGGGTACAGTCATCACCACTTCATCTAACTCACTCCAAATTTTTTCTTTCTCATCCATCGCACACCCAACTTGTGGAGCATATGCACTAATAACATTCATCATTACACCATCAATTTCCAGCTTCGTAAACATCACTCTATCTGACACTCTTTTCACCTCCAAAACACTCTTAGCATACTGTTCCTTCAGAATAATGCCTACACCATTTCTCCTCCCATCTAAACCATGATAAAACAATTTGAACCCACCTCTGATACACCTAGCCTTGCTCCCCTTCCATCTGGTCTCTTGCACAACCAATATACCAACCTTCCTTTGGTCCATCATGTCAGCTAGCTCTCTCCCTATACCAGTCATACTGCCAACATTCAAAGTTCCGATCCTCACTATCACAGTCCTAACCTTTACCTGCCTTCGGCCATGCCTTCCACCTCTTCTCCTCCTTCGGCCAACAGTAGCCCAATGTCTGCCAGCACCCTGTTGGCCAACAGTACTGGTGGCAGTCGTCGTTAACCCGGGCCTCGACCGATCCAGTATGTATACGTGTACTTTTGTCTGCATGTATGATTTGGCAAAATTTTATGCCGGACTCTCTTCCTGACGCAACCCTCCCTATTTATCCGGGCTTGGGACCGGCACAAAGAAATGCACTGGCTTGTGCATCCACGGTGGCTGGGTTGTCTTAATAAATGTGTTAATTTCTTTTATCAGTCTTCTAACAATTTGGGCATTATTTAGTTTCATTAGTCTCTTTCTTTCTTTCATCTGTCTTAATATGCCTCTCACTTCCTATTAAATCAAGCATGTCTTTCCCCAGATCATTCTGTTTTAGATTGAGAGTGTCATCTTTTCTTTGTTTCCTGCTCTTCCCCCTGATTTGAAGTTCTAAGATGAATTTCAGCCAAGTCACCTGTAGAAGGTTCCATAATTCTATTCTGTAGCATATCCTCTGTACAAGTATTCAGTTCTGTTTGGTATGCCATTTTCTAGCAGTTCACTGACTCAACATGTTGTGATATTGGCTGGGATTCATGACTGCATGATCATCGACCTAAACTTATATGACTGATAAGCAGTGATGAACATGGAGTTTAAAATGCAGGAACCAACAGTACATACATTGGCTAGCTGAAAAACAATGGTTAACTGCAGAATATACCAATGATCATATAATCAGCCCTACTGTATGCTAATAAAGCAAATAAACATGGTGGGGTGATTCTAAAATGCATAAAACATGCACAAATACATTGACATTGTAAATCTACCTCTGCAACAGGCTCTCATAGAAGGTGCTAATGTTGCTGCCAGATGTCATCCTTAAAGGCATAGACCACATTTGACCTACCATTGGCTACATGAAACTGAAATACTCAAATACTACATGGTGGATAGGAACATAATACAGGAAATAGTAGAACACTGCCAGCTGCATCTGATGGCCCATGAGAATTGTGATAATCCATCCCACTGGGTATAAAGGCATGTGTAGCTTTACATATTTTAGCTCCAGGGGCTTTTCAGTAACCTACAAGGGACACAATGAGAGTTTCACAGACCTCTGCCTCAGGAACACTCCATCAGGTCCTCAATGTAATGTTTTAACATGTGGGTGAGCATATCTGGTTTCCATGTACTTCAATGGAGAGAACCAGCATGATGCAACATTTCTGTGCCATACCTCATGTTTCAGAGGTACTGGGGGCCATTACTGTACCCACACTGAATTAAAATCTCCACCTGGTGAACTAATAAGGAGGTATGGGAACAGAAATGGGTATCACTCCATCAACTGACAGGTGGTCTGTAATGTACAAGGCATCATCTAGAACGTGTGTGCAAGCCATCAAGGCAGTTTCTATGACTCTCACATATGGCACACCTATGACTTGTACTTACAGTTTGCAAGGGATAATTTCCCAGAGAGACAACAAGTGGGGGATGCAGAATATTCCCTAGAACCTTGTCTCATGACTCCTGTGAGAAACCCCCAGAATCCCACAGGTTACAACAATGCAGAGACACAAATTAGAAATATCATAGAGCATATATTTGAGCTGCTGAAATCACATTTCTGCTATCTGATGACATTCTGGAAGTTCTCTGCAATATAACCCTACCCCATCTCCAAAAATACTCAGTGTGTGCGCCATCTTACATAACAACATGCTTAGAAAACACTTGAAAGTTCTGCTCCACAACCGTCACAAAGCACCAGCACAATGAATTAGGCCACCTCCTTTTTCCTTCTTCCAAATGGTTTATTAATAAAAAAATCCAACTGTCAGGTTAAGCGCTTTCATCTATCAAGACTTCATCAGAACAAAAAACAATTACCTCACCATCCTTATATACATCCTAATTAGTCACATGTTTTATATCCAAATTGACCTTTAAAGTGCTAGTGCATAAACTTAAACTTCCTTACATGATATAATAATGTGTTTGACATGCATTCATAATTCAAATAATAGATACTATTGTGCAAGCTGAATGTACTAAAATGTTCGATGAGTTCGGTTTTACTTTTATGAAATTCATCATTAATTGTAACGACAAAAAGATATGTACGCTCATGATTGAATTAGAGGAATTGAACAACACTATACAAAGTGATTTATTATATGATGAATGTGAATTATTTTTAGAGTCACAATATAGATGGGTTGAGGGACAGGTGGCAAAACAATATGATAGGAAATGTAAGAAAATGAACAGGGACCTCGATCAGTACAAAAATGGTAATGCCTACAGATGGGATAAGAAAATTACTACTAAGGAAAGGGGTTTCACTCGTAAAAATGAGAATAGGAACACCAATTTGACAATAGGGAACATGGAAATTATAGAGATTATGGTATTAATAAAGGGAATCTTAGAGACAATTATGGAGGGAAACCCCAACACAACAATTTTTTAGAGAAAGAAAGGGGATGGGAAGAAATGGATGCAATTGGACACCAGGGGAACAGATGGAAGACGGGAAACAACAACAGCAAACGAAATCAGGTGGAAATGTTACAGGGGTACACGTTGTAAATGAAGAGGGCATTGTAAGGGTGAACGACATTGTAAGTAAATGGAATTACTTCACCATATATAATTATACGTGTATGGATTTGAAAAGGGAACATTTTACGTTGTTATCTAAAGGGATGAAATATATTCCCAATGACAAATTCAATTTGGAGTCCTTCTTTCTTCCCAAATCACCTCAAAACCTTTTTTTTTCCATTTTACTTTTGCTCCCTACATCCCCCCTTTTTCTTAACCCCGCTCCTACAAAAATCCACCTGTGTGCATCTTCTTCCACTCTTGTATGTCACCCTATGCTCCTCCCTCTTGTTAAAATATGTATTCAACACAGCCATGTCCATCCTTTTCACAAAATCCACTACCATCTGACCTTCTGCATTCCTTTGTAACACCATACCTACCCATCACTTCCTCACCCCTTCTGTTCCCTTCACCAACATGCCCATTGAAATCTGCTCCAATCACCAGTCTCTCACCCTTGGGTACAGTCATCACCACTTCATCCAACTCACTCCAAATTTTTCTTTCTCATCCATCGCACACCCAACTTGTGGAGCATATGCACTAACAACATTCATCATTACACCATCAATTTCCACCTTCATAAACATCACTCTATCCAACACTCTTTTCACCTCCAAAACACTCTTAGCATACTGTTCCTTCAGGATAATGCCTACGCCATTTCTCCTCCCATCCACACCATGATAAAACAATTTGAACCCACCTCCAATACACCTAGCCTTGCTCCCCTTCCATCTGGTCTCTTGCACACACAATATACCAACCTTCCTTCGGTCCATCATATCAGCTAGCTCTCTCCCTATACCAGTCATACTGCCAACATTCAAAGTTCCGACCCTCACTATCACAGTCCTAGCCTTTACCTGCCTTCAGCCATGCCTTCCGCCTCTTCTCCTCCTTCGGCCAACAGTAGCCCAATTTCTGCCAGCACCCTGTTGGCCAGCAGTACTGGTGGCAGTCGTTGTTAACCCAGGCCTCGACTGATCCAGTATGTATACGTGTACTTTTGTCTGAATGTATGATTTGCCAAAATTTTACGCCGGATGCCCTTCCTGACGCAACCCTCCCTATTTATCCGGGCTTGGGACCGGCACAAAGAAATGCACTGGCTTGTGCATCCCCAGTGGATGGGTTGTCCTAATAAATGTGTTAATTTCTTTTATCAGTCTTCTAACAATTTGGGCATTATTTAGTTTCATTAGTCTCTTTCTTTCTTTCATCTGTCTTAATATGACTCTCACTTCCTATTAAATCAAGCATGTCTTTCCCCAGATCATTCTGTTTTAGATTGAGAGTGTCATCTTTGCTCTGTCTCCTGCTCTTCCTCCTGATTTGAAGTTCTAAGAGGAATTTCAGCCAAATCACCTGTAGAAGGTTCCATAATTCTATTCTGTAGCATATCCTCTGTACAAGTATTCAGTTCTGTTTGGTATGCCATTTTCTAGCAGTTCACTGACTCAACATGTTGTGATATTGGCTGGGATTCATGACTGCAAGATCATCGACCTAAACTTATATGACTGATGAGCAGTGATGAACATGGAGTTTAAAATGCAGGAACCAACAGTACATACATTGGCTAGCTGAAAAACAAGGGTTAGCTGCAGAACATACCAATGATCATATAATCAGCCCTACTGTATGCTAATAAAGCAAATAAACATGGTGGGGTGATTCTAAAATGCATAAAACATGCACAAATACATTGACATTGTAAATCTACCTCTGCAGCAGGCTCTCATAGAAGGTGCTAATGTTGCTGCCAGATGTCATCCTTAAAGGCGTAGACCACATTTGACCTACCATTGGCTACATGAAACTGAAATACTCGAATACTACATGGTGGATAGGAGCATAATACAGGAAATAGTAGAACACTGCCAGCTGCATCTGATGGCCCATGGGAATTGTGATATTCCATCCCACTGGGTATAAAGGCATGTGTAGCTTTACATATTTTAGCTCCAGGGGCTTTTCAGTAACCTACAAGGGACATAGTGAGAGTTTCACAGACCTCTGCCTCAGGAACACTCCATCAGGTCCTCAGTGTAATGTTTCAACATGTGGGTGAGCATATCTGGTTTCCATGTACTTCAATGGAGAGAACCAGCATGATGCAACATTTCTGTGCCATACCTCATGTTTCAGAGGTACTGGGGGGCCATTACTGTACCCACACTGAATTAAAATCTCCACCTGGTGAACTAATAAGGAGGTATGGGAATAGAAATGGGTATCAGTTCATCAACTGACAGGTGGTCTGTAATGTACAAGGCATCATCTAGAACATGTGTGCAAGCCATCAAGGCAGTTTCTATGACTCTCACATATGGCACATCTATGACTTGTACTTAAGTTTGCAAGGGATAATTTCCCAGAGAGACACCAAGTGGGGGATGCAGAATATTCCCTAGAACCTTGTCTCATGACTCCTGTGAGAAACCCACAGACTCCCACAGGTTACAACAATGCAGAGACACAAATTAGAAATATCATAGAGCATATATTTGAGCTGCTGAAATCACATTTCTGCTGTCTGAAGACATTCTGGAAGTTCTCTGCAATATAACCCTAGCCCCATCTCCAAAAATACTCAGTGTGTGTGCCATCTTACATAACAACATGCTTAGAAAACAGTTGCAGCAGGGTGCCCCAGTACAGGAGCCACATTTCCCGGCACTACAGGCAGTGGTATCTAATATAGATGTGGGGTCACAAGAGGAACCAGCAGCAAGATTATCATGTCTGGATGTGGACACATCGAACATTAGTAGTACCACTGTAGGAGCAGGATCTGTCATTTCTATGCCCATTTCAGCTGACATTCTGATGATGAAGTACCAGCCTCATGGATACTGCCCGTACCCCAAAAGATTATGCAGTTTACCTTAGTTTTGGCACACATGGTATGTGCGATCATCCTGTTGTGTGACCCATATTACCGAAATACGGATAACTTTGAAGGATCAAATGTCGAAAATGGTTTGCTGGAAAGCCATTTCTGACATTTGATCCATGTATTTGAATGGCAAAAAAGCATTCACTTATTTGCCATTCAAACAGATAGTGAATCGGCATTATCATTTTTTGCAGCTGTACTTTCTGCGTTATGCACATTGGATACACAGCAGATGACAATTCAAAGGTAAACCGATTATGCAGAACAGACACTGCATGGTCCAGTTTGTCAATTATCTTGCCCAAGAAGTCACACACACAGTTCATGCAGTCTCAACTGTCATAACACATGACATGCTGTAGTCTGGCAATCTCTTCTGAGGCCCTGATGGTCCTGTACATTTGTTTGGTGGCTGCTAGTGACACTCTAACCTTAGGGGGAGGGCAGTAAGCATACCTTTTCTGAGCACCTCTGCCAAAACCTCTGTGTGATACTTCACCTTCATGAAGGCTAGGGGATATTCCACCATCTGTGCAGCTAGGGGTTACTACACTACTCTGATCAACCATATCCCCCATCAAACTGTCTAATGTCAAATGGGTCTTTGTCATGGATATGCATATGCATATGCAAAATGACTGCATCCATAATCTGGGGAGGGAATGTGGGAACCACAATGTCCATGTCAGACATACTCCCTGCAACCCCAGCCTGTGCTTTTTCATCACCACCATCATTGTCAGAGGCTAACGGTCTTCCTCAGACTAACAGTCTTCCAACATCAGATGGAAGGAGGTCCACAGTGCCGGTGGCAGACAATGCTCACTTGTGAATTCACCAAGAAAAACAGAACAACTAAAGAAATAAAAGCATAAATAATATAGTAACTTGGACAAAAGAATTCAACCACACATGCAAATGCTATATCACAGATAGTATTGCATATAACTAACTCAAAAAAGCATGCCAGTAAAATATGCAGATGGTCATAGTACTTCAATGTTGGATGTACCTAGTTATGACTTTTGTTGCAATATGTATTATCAGCATACAATTAATAAAAAATTTAAAGGTGGATATAATATATATTTGAATAGCATACCTGGGCATCAGTGGGAATACTTTGATTCTCTTCCACCTCTGCTCCTAAATCCAGTACCACACTGTGAATGTTTTCTGATCTGCCTGGATCTCTTACAGGTAACATAAACTCCTCCATCTAAGTGGGTGGTGTTTTGGTAGACAGTCCTTCCCCAGTAGCTCATCACCCTTGTGCCACAGAGTTTGCTCTGTAAGTAGTCATTTTAATCATGTTAGTGGCCCTATGTTGGATTCTGTGGTAGTCATGGCCCTGACTACCAAAAGTGTTGACATCAGGAGGAAATCATTCTATGTGAGGAATTCATTCTATGTTGTGCAACTTATAAACACATGTATGGCATCTAAGCCCAAGGAAGTTATTGTTCCACTGTATTTGGCATTCATCAGACCTATCATTGAGTACAATGCCCCCTTTGGTATGTACCTAACCAGGCATATCCAACAACTGAAACGTCCACAGAGGTTCCTTACTAAAAGAATACAAAACAAGTAATATGTCTTATGCAGACCACCTCAAGGCCCTATCCCTGTAGTCTGTCTCCTACAGGCTTTCGAGAGGAGATCTATACTTGGCATACAGGGCACTGTCTGACCCCACTCTAGTGGACCGTCTGCATATCCACAAAACAGACAGTACCAGAATTACCCGTTCTAAAGACTTAGACCTTGCCTGTGATATAAATAGGACCTGCTGGAGAGATAGGTATGTATCCCGGAGACTACCCCGTCTATGCAACAGGCTCCCCATCCATGTGAAGCAGAGCTCCTCTCTTATCCAATTCAAGTGAAACTTAAACAATTGGATGGGAAACCAGAAATTCATCGCTGGTTTGGCACCTATGTCTCTGATGCAAACAGGTAACCTGTAAATGGTTCATCTCCCAGACCCATGCTTACACTTATCAAGGGTATTAGAACTTGTCAGAGATTTGGGATGCATGGCTAGGCTTAAAAAGGCTCTTATGGTCATTAGCCTAGTAAACACCTATGAACCTATCAGCAACCACCCATTGTCAGTGTCACAGAAGGACTCATCAGTGGAACATGAATCAATGAGCAGTGCACCATGCAGCCAGAGGGCCTGTATTATACCTCATTCTCAATCGGAGAAAGAAGTTTACTATGATGATGACCCCTTATTTTTGGATTTTGGGGTTATATCCTTATTGTGATAAAAGAAAAACATTTATATTAGAGAAAAAAAACACACATACAGCACACCTGGGGGTGTAGTACAGGCTGTTATACTTATGGATCAACGTATATCAGTATGCAGTCAGCAATTATCACCATAAAAACAGTCTAAACAGTAATGCAAACAATTTAATATCTTGTATACATTAACCCCCAAAGGAAAAATATATATAAATTGCAGAGGTCTACTAACTATGGTAAATGAAAAAGTATGTGCAACTACTAAGCAGATAAAACCTCATAAGCATGAAAACAGTAGGTAAAGTAACAAAAATCTAAATAACTCATGCAAGTCAGATGGATTTCTGAACTTTTAAGGAGTTCAGCATGATATTTATACGGTGTTAATGATCCCCGTTATAGTGATAGTGTCAGAGCCCTTTTGTTCCGCCAGATTTGAACTTTCACATGACAGAAAGAACATAATTTCTGACTGCTTGTTTTACTGAGATATTTACAGAAGTGTGAAAATGTATGGAAATTTGAATAATTAACATTATAAATAGCACTTAATATCTCTGAAGATGTGCCAATTACAGTGTAAATAATGATAATTTGTTTCACTTGATGTCATGCAATAGTATGTAAGGTACTTATTTTTGGAAATATTTATATCTATATTTATATATATATATATATATATATATATATATATATATATATATATATATGTGTGTGTGTCTACTTGATATGGCCAAAATTTCAAAATGTCGACTTTCATATGGCCGAGACCATATGATCGACATTTGAAATCTCGACCATACCAGCCCTAGGGGGCTCCGACCTCCACACCCCCAGTAACTTAAATATACCAAATCCGAGATCGCACTACAGTGCGGAAGTGGAAATCTTTCCATTTTGCACTGTAGATGCTGGTTCCCCATGGTCGACATTTCAAATGTCGATCATATGGTCTCGGCCATATGAATGTCGACATTTTGAAATGTCGACCATTAGAAGGGGACCTATATATATATATACATACATATATATATATATATATATATATATATATATATATATATATATATATATATATATATATATATATATATATATATATAAATGAAAATATTGCATATCTTCATGATTACTCATAACAAAAAAAGTACAAAATAGGAATATCTGCAGTATAGTGAATTATACAGCGACTGTGATAATGCATTTTTTTGTCTCTAAGGTTTACATTGCACACCATGGTCTGGAATAACATCATTCTCAATATTGAAAATGTAAATATGGAAATATGAATAACAAGTGCCAAGTATTGACTAACATCACCAAATGCAGGACATCCTGGATTATCTTAGTATCATTTTGTCATTTGCATGTTGCTCTTTCTTATATTACCTGTTATCAGTTGGTAAGTCAGTTAGCTAAGGAAACTATCCCCCCAAAAAATGTCAGGATGTCATAAGGAGCTATGGGTGTTAAATGAAAGCATACAGAAAAGTTACTATAGACATGAATGAGTTAATATACAGCAGATCAAGAGACCCTCCTGCAGCATTCTTCAAAGAGTACCTGTCAGCTAAAGTTTTTTATGGAATACATGTCTTCATTGTGGCTAATTTTAATAAACAAGGAGCCCTAGCTCATACTCAGCAATGTAAACTGCTTCAAGCAAACTGGGATTATATCCCACTCACTGCATATTAAATCAGTGTTACCATTTTAAATGATTTAAAGGACATTGCATTACCTCCACCTAGCTTGCATACTACAGCATGTTTCACCTTAAATGATTTTTATAGTATGACCTACTTTGTGTCCCTGATGTTATGGTTTACTTTAGATCTCATGTCCAAGAATGAAAGTAGTGATGCAGCTTACTTGTGACACTGTTCTACAGTACTTGTGACACTGTTCTACAGTACTTGTGGCACTGTTCTGCATTACTTGTGGCACTGTTCTACAGTACTTGTGGCACTGTTCTGCATTACTTGTACTATAATACAATACTTGTGGCACTGTTCTATAGTACTTGTGGCACTGTTCTGCATTACTTGTACTATAATACAATACTTGTGGCACTGTTCTGAATTACTTGTGACACTGTTCTGCATTACTTGTGGCACTGTTCTGCATTACTTGTACTATAATACAATACTTGTGGCACTGTTCTACAGTACTTGTGGCACTGCTCTGCATTACTTATAGCACTGCTCATTAAAGCCAGCTTTAGAACCTCCCAAATTACTTGTTATGAGGCAGTACTTAGGAATAATGATTTATAAAGGTTTCTCTTTAGTATTGTTTACCTTTAAAAGATGTTTAGCAAGCTTACTCATCTGGATAAAACTCTTTATCCCACTACCACAGAAATCTTCCTTCCCTTACACTCTTTAGAAGTTTAGTATTGAAATACTTTGCTATAACAATAAAGTACATATGCTATCTTGATTAATGCATTCACTGATACATGCTTTTTCCTGTTCATGGTCATGCATGAGCCAACACAAATACTGCCAAGCAAAAGGTATAAGGGAAATGCTGAAGGATGAAACTTGACAGGACATTGCTGCATTGACAGACACACAGACACACAGACAGACACACGCACACACACACACACACACACACACACACACACACACACACACACACACACACACACACACACACACACACACACACACACACACACACACACACACACACACACACACACACACACACACAGACACAGACACACACACACACACAGAGTGGACACATACACTTGTGTAATTTACAGGATTAGCAATTCATATAATGGTATTTCTTTGCTATGTGGAAGGCAACTGCACCCATCAGTAGTCAACATGGGCACATGCAGGACATGCTGACTGCACAGAAAGCACCTCACCTGGAAATCGAACCAGAAAATTTAAAAATTGGGAAGCAGCAATATTAATTGCTGCACTTGCTGTCATGGATATTTACTTCTTTCTAATCTGGTAATCCTAACTTTTGCTCTAACCTTTTGTATTTCTAATGACTGACTTGGAAATGTTTACTATATCACCTTACCTTTTATATAAATTGTTTGAAATTGTAACAATTGCAGTCTTTACATTTTGAAATCTTTGTAACTAGTATTTAAATGTTCTGTTGACTTATTGCCTTTGGAAGTGTTATGGTTAAAAAGAGTCACCAGAGAAGCCTGGCTGTAAAACTTAAAAGAAAACAATGAAATAAAATAAAATTGCTCCATCCTAGAATTCTATGGAATACAAAACAGCAATGAAGATTTCAAGATGAGGGTCACTGTCTGTGTACCTACTTGGTGAATAATAGAAATGCATTGCCCTACTTCTTGCTGAATGAGGGCAAACTATTGCATATAGATATCTTCCACACCTGTTTTATTTGGAGGTGGCAGTGAAGCAAGTATGGGTCTTAACTTCCAGTTTATGTAATCAGAACTTAAAAAGCTAGACAGTCTCTGTTTCTCTCTAGCTCTCCCCCATCTCTCTCTCCCTTCTCCTCTTTCTCAGAAACTTTACTCAGAGTTGGCTGTGCCTCATTAAAGTGTATCCTAGTGCCTGGTGAAAGATTATCACTTTTACCAAGGTGGCAGAAAGAGTATATGCCCCACAATGCAGAGCATGCTTTGTGATCTCCACTGAAAAAGCTGACACCACCAGCTTTCCTTGGTGAATTAAAATTGAGACTACAATGACTAGCTGTAGGTAACCTAGAAATGCTTAATTCTGCATACCAACTCCCTTATTTCCCAGTCTTCTGTATGAGACCATGGATGCACTTATGCCATACTCTGGATGTGACATCTTACTGTGATATGGAATGTCACATGGGAATGGCTAGCTCCATTCCTCATACCTCTCCACTGTTCAGATTTACATAGAATGTCCAGATTTTTGCCTCACATTTTTACTCTGTTCCTCATAAAATGTGTGGTTTTCTGGCAAATGACTGAGGATCAAAGTAATTAACTAATGACAGACGTTTGAGTTCCAGACTTCATACCCTTCCAAAACTACATGTTAATGCAAAACATGCTTTTCTAGCAACTTTCTAAGTTAATAAAAGCAGTATTTTTTTTTTTCTTATATTTGGGCCTTTGATCCCCCACTACTTTTGGCTTTGTCTAGATTTCTTGTGGTAAGAAGTTGATAGGTATGCCACTCCTCTATGTGAATTGTCAACAAATTATAGCACATGGCCTTAGGCAGTGTGTCCCTTGTCCTACACGACTTAACCAGATTATGTAGAATAACTCATTGGACTAAAAACAGGCTGACAGCTCTTACAAGATTCATAATGTCATTGTGAGGTCTCTTGAGTTAAGAAAACATTATTACAAGACTGTTATTCTCAGAAGTAAAACAAACAACCCTGTTCTAAGGTCTACAAATGATCATTCATTCTTTCATTTAGCTTTGATTTACTGCCTGAACCTAATCAGTTTGACTAGTCATTAATATTCTAAGGTTCCATGCACATCCCCATCCTTGAAACAGGTACTATACCTTAAGATGATCAAATTAAACTTCAATGCAGTGCATATATGTAGACTGCATTTTCTGTTAATTTCACTTGTAAAGGGAGGCTAAAACCTCCTTAACACTCTACCATTTCAGAACTAAACAAGGGTTAAAGTTATGCCAGTCTCCTTTTGCAAGTAGAATTAACAAGAAATACAGATCACCAGTACAGTTGATCAGTGAATCCCATCTGAAAGCATGAGGATTTCATTCTAAAAGTCAAGGAAATGGCATGGCAATCATATTCTCAAAATGGTTTAGGTCAAGGTAAATATTTTAAAATTATGACAACCATCTTTTTACTTAGTATTCTATTGTTATTCCTAAATAATACTGCTATAATTATTGAAATCTCAGAGTCTTCGAGTTTGCAGTCTACTAATAATAGTTTAGTGTCTCATAGAGGAATACAGCTGACTGTGGGTGCTTTCTTCTTTTAGTCACTGTTTTTTATATATAAATAGGCACTTAGATAAATCTCTTGCCTGTATGAAAACCAAATGTGTACAGCATGCACTGCTTACACTGTTCAAGGTTATTTTAGTCTCTGTAATTCCTAGCCTTATATTTTGGCACACTATTTTGCCTACTTTTGTTGCATATTTTATAACTCTCCATATCATGTGCTATTAAAAGCATCATCAGAATTCTTGTTAAAATTCTGCTGTCAAAACTATGTCATCAAAATCTGGAAGTCAGAATTCTGTTGTTAAAATCTTGTTGTCCCAACCTCATGGCATAGAATGGCAGAGATCTGACTGCAGACCAGATGTCTTGAGATAATAGCTCAGGAATTGAAGATACTATGTTGGAGGGCAGAAATTACAATAATTTGTCAGCTTGCCCATCCCACGGGAATGGATGCAGTTTCTGCTTGCAACCAAATGTTTCAAGGTGGAGACTGGAGAATAACTTCTGTTTATAAAGCAGGTCATCAAGTGATTGCTGATGGGGCTTGTGAGGGTATATAGGATTACTTTCCTTACTCATTCACTCACATATGATATTAGGCCAAATGTATGATGCCTATCTCACAAATCTCACACTAAATATAAGGGTAGCCATGAGGAAGTCCAATAAGACTGCACTTTCACTGAAAAGAGTGGCCCACCTGTCATAAAGGTGATAGCAATATCTTGCTGGGTCCCTCCAGAAGGGAACAAATGGGTTCACAGGAGCACAGTGGATGTCAGCAGTGGGAGGTATGGAAGCCACAAAGAAAGGATGGCATTTTCAAAGCTCCGTTGTCCAAATTCAATATCATAACTGTTTTATATTCTGCCATTTTAAATCTGCAGCCCAGGTCAACGCTGAAAAGGATTTTTGTGAAAGTCCGCTTAACCAGTTAAAAAGCAAACATATAAACATTAATAAATAACTACATAAATAAAAATATTCCATAAATACATACAAAAATAAGAATTCATGCAGTAAGTCTTAACCCTTTTATAGATTAGTACAAGGCTGACTATCCTTGTGGCCCTTACGTCTAGGCAATTATCCCATGTGAGAATCAAACGCTGCACTTTTTGCTCATAAGGTAAACAACTTAACCATAACGACAATTTCCTACTGCAAATACTGGCTTTGTGTGGCATTTGAACTTGGGAAATTTCATACCCAAAGCAAGAGTTATACCCTAGACAAACAAGCCATTGCTGAAGTTAGAGCAGGAGACTACAAAGATCATCTGTAATACAAAACTTAAAAATGTTACCTGGCAGCGTTATATAGACAAGCAGAAGGGGGTGGGAGGTTGGCATAATGGTTAAGGTGTTTACCTTGCAAACACAAGGTGCAGGGTTTGATTCTCACATAGTAGGCTAGGCTTAAAATGACCCACAAGAGCAGTTAGCCTAGTAATAATATATGAACCTATGAACCTAAAAACAAGCCAGTTGCCTATTATAAGTTAAAGATGGAAGGAAAATGAATGTTACAGAAAAGGTAACATTCTATTGGTCTAAGCAGAATCACCTTTTTCAGACCTTTCTACTCCCCTCCAATATGCTAGCAGAATTTAATTATACATGTAGTTGTGTCAGTGACCCAGCAGGTAGGATACTTTCCGTGGGTGCTGGAAGATTTGAAGATCATGGGTTCTATTAACACATCAGGTACTTGGATTACGTTTTCCAATACTGACACTGCAAGGCAACATAAGAGGGGTACTGCTCTTTGAGTTTGCCATCTTTTGTATGGTATGTTAAACCAAGGTCACATCTACCAGAACTGATGGTAGCTTAAATGGATGGCACTTACTGAAAACAGAGTAAGGGGAGTCTCCTGCTGCCCTGGCCAAATTTAATAAAGTCAGTATGCAAAAAATGTCAGGT